>NC_090269.1:402252961-402492961 GCF_040414725.1 Anabrus simplex
CACTATTGTTGATCTTCAGTAGTGTCCTCTAGAAGAGAAAGTTCACACTTCTTACTTTAAGCGAAACAAAAACACATCAAAAATGACACAGTTCAAAAACTCAAAATTTTCCACGTGGTGACATCTTCTGAGAAAGTAGAGAATTAATAGCGTAGATAAAGTTCAGACTTCCTCCAGCAGAGGAGTTTCAACTGGCGCAAATTTTAAATTAGCGGCGTGGAGGTGTACCGCCCGGTACAATAATAATAATAATAATAATAATAATAATAATAATAATAATAATAATAATAATAATAATAATAATCCATCTTTACTAGTTAAAATACTCCACACTAATCGATGTAACAGAAGAAGATACTTGAGTTAATTCTCGCCGTTGCCCATAATAGTGAGCAGCAGATGAAAGTGAAAATCCACAACCTGTTTCCAGTCATTTGACCGGGTCAGGAATGGAATGAATGAAGCCCCCATCTTGCGGCGAGGATAGGAATTGTGCCGGCAGCCGAAGCCTGTCGCACTCCTCTGGGACAATGATTAATGACTGACAGATGAAATGAAATGATATTGGAGTGTGTTGCTGGAACGAAATATGACAGGAAAAACCGAAGTACCCGGAGAAAAACCTGTCCCGCCTCCGCTTTGCCCAGTACAAATCTCACATAGAGTGTCCGGGATTTGAACCACGGAATCCCGCGGTGAGAGGCAGGCGCGCCGCCGCCTGAGCCACAGAGACTCTAATAGTGAGCAGCAGTTGTGCAATGTCAACCAGGCCAAAAGTGACTATTGTTGTTCATGCAAGTACCGTCAGTAGGCTGTAAGAAGCAGTGAGCGACACGCGATCGCAGTGCAAACAACACAAGTTTTTATCGCAATGAACATGTAAGGTTTCGAACAAAAAAGATCATTTGCGGGAAGCACTGCTCTTCTGCTTTCATCTGAAGTAATCTGCTGCTGAAGGTCACCCTTTGCTAGTGGAGACGGGTCGGCGGATGCAGAGTTAGCCGTGGACCGTGACTCTATAGCTCTGGTTTCGGGAGTCGGAGAGGGGCTGGTCCCTACCGTCGGCTGTCGTGAGAATGTTTTTCTGTGGTATTCTATTCTCCTGCACTAAGACAAATGCCGGGACAGTTCCTAGTACCCACGGCCACCAACCCCCTCATCTTCTCCGAACATCTCCTTCACCGAACTAAATCTCCTGGTCTGAGAGACGGCGTTATCATCTATACCTGTAATATTAAACGAAGAGTTTTGACAGACAGGGCTGGAGGGACGAGCACTGCACGTGGCACTGCAAGGTGTTGCCACATTCCTGCATTACTTTCTCCTCACCCTCGCTTCTGGCTCATTTCTTCGTTCAGACCGCTGTGTTCAGTTGCTCGTAACTCAGAAGTGAGAGACTTGGCAACTCAAAGCAACACGAACCGGCCAGCATGCATCTCCATGGCAACCGCAGTGGTCCCGCCCAAGTTTCTATGGCAACCATAAACCCTACTCCCTTATTCCCACTCAGGAAGGCAATAAACGGATCTCCCTCTAAGAACTGTCAGAACGTATCTTTCAATATTACGACAATAGGAGGTCCACCGTCCCCTTCAGGGACGAAATGAAAACCTGTGTAGCAGTAGTAAAGGCCTATAGGGAGCATGCTCTGTCAGAAACAACTTGCAGAGGTTGGTTTCGACGTGAAGGACAAAAAGCACCCTAATCAGACATTATCGGAAGAGGACTCATGTCAGATGCTCAACAAGTTGACTGAAGCACTACATGTCGATGAATGAACCGTTAGCAAACATCTATGGAGATGATGTAGACGCTCGGAAACTGGGTCCCACATGAATTGCGGCAAAGAGACTTAACAAAACGTTCAATAATTTGTGAACTGCTTCTTCCAAGACAAAAAAAACGGAAGTCTTTTTGGAATTAAGTAGTGGGTGGCGACGAAAAATTGCTCCGTTACGAGAATCCTAAGTGCCATGAGTCGTCCCAGCAAATCATCTTTAACGCCAAGTCGGCGCCGTGTATTATGAGCTGCTGCAACCGGGTGAAACCATCGATGTACAATGGTACAAAAGCTCAATTTGAAACGCGCACTCGCTGACAAACGCTCGCAATACGTCCCAAAACATGACAAGGTTATCTCCATCATTACGCCAGACATATCACCAAACCCGTGAAGGAAATCTTGGGGGCAATTAATGCCATGTCTTTCCCCACCACTCAACCTATTACTCGGACGTTGTTCTGTCATATCACTATTTGTTTCGGTCGCTGTAACATAGCCTTTTTGAGCGGCACTTCCGCTCAATCTCAGATATCCGAAAATAGATAGATAGTTGGACTGCGTCAAAAGAAACTCCTTTTATCTAGCTCGAAATCCATTCGTTAGCCGAACGGTAGGAAAAAAGCTTAAGGTTCCAAACCCTGAATAACTTACTGTCGCAGGTTATCATGGTTCTTAAAAATTAAATCAATATACAAAGAAGAGGTAGTGTGCTTTACTACCCACTGAACTACCATTTACACTTACATACAAGTCCATTCGACACAGGGATAGCGTGTCTGCCTCTCACATGGAGGCACCGGGCTCGATTCCCGGCCAAACCAGGGAATGTTTTACCTTGACCTGAGAGCTGGTCCGAGGCCACTCAGCCTACGTAATTACACTTGAGGAGCTATCTGACGGTCAGATGGCGAATCCGATCTAGGAAACCAAGAATAACGGCCGACAGGATTCGTCGAACTGACCATTGCCACCTTATAATCTGCAGGCCTTCGGGCTGAGCAGCGGTCGCTTGGTAGGACAAGGCCCGTTGGGGCTACAGTGCCAGGGGACTTGGTTTGTTTATATAATTTAAGTAGTAATATTACTGTTAACTCCTTTCAACGGTATTCGGAGGGATTAGGAATTAAACAATCTAAAATACCTTTAACAAAGATATTACTTGTTGTCCGAGTCCTTGGCTGAATTGTCAGCGTTCAGACCTTCAGTTCAGAGGAACCCGGGTTCGATTCCTGGCCAGGTCGGGGATTTTAATCGCGTCTGGTAATTTCTTCTGGCTCGGAGACTGGGTACTTGTGTTTGTCGCAACACTCTCTTCTTTATTTTCAGACAACATTTACCACACTATCAAACACCACACGAACATTCAATAGTGATTACATCACTCCATACAGAGTTGGCGTCAGGAGAGGTATCCGGCCGTAGAACAGGGCCAAATCCACATGTGCGACATAGTAACATCCGCGACTCTGCAGATGTGGGAAAACCGGAAGAAGAAGAAGAAGAAGAAGAAGAAGAAGAAGAAGAAGAAGAAGAAGAAGAAGAAGATGATGATGATGATGATGATGATGATGATGATGATGATGATGAATACTTGTTTAAGAATTGCTTTTACTTTAGGTGAGTAGTCTAATGCACAATTTCTTGGAAATATTTCACTTATTTTTCCAACAAGACTAACTGTACTGTCATGGAAAAAGAAAAGGTCTGCTTCACGCAGTACACACCTTTCCTGGTGAAGAGAATGTCACCGAAGCTTGCGAGCAATTAGCCATTACAAAGAAAAATTTCCGTTGTTGACAAAGTAGCAGTAAACTTACCTAGGAATAATAATCAATATCTTCTTCTTCTTCGTCTTCGTCATCGTCTTCTTCTTCTTCTTCTTCTTCTTCTTCTTCTTCTTCTTCTTCTTCTTCTTGGCCTTTCTCACTTTCCCCAACTACGAGGCATCGGCATTAATGTAGATTAAGCTGTTTTGCGGCTGGATGTCTTCCTGATGCCAACCACATGTGGAGGGATGTGTTCACTATTGCCTGTTTTTGCGATGGTTTCGCTGTGAGATTTTTGTATGAAAATGAAGATGTATATTAACCCAACCCCATGGCACTACAGTCCTGAAGGGCTGCAGATTACGAGGTGTCGTGTGGTCAGCACGACGAATCCTCTCGGCCGTTATTCTTGGCTTTCTAGACCGGGGCCGGTATCTCACCGTCAGGCAGCTCCTCAATTCTAATCACGTAGGCTGAGTGGACCTCGAACCAGCCCCCAGATCCAGGTAAAAATATCTGACCTGGCCGGGAATCGAAGGCAGGCACGCTATCCCTACACCACGGGGCCAGCGAAGATGTATATTAAGACAAACAAACCCAGCCCTCGAAATGGAGGAATTAACCAATTCCATGGGTCGGTCGGGAACCAAACCCGGGGCCCTCTCAACCGAAAACCAATACGCCGACGACGAACCTTTCGAATAATAATCAAAATACCCATCATATATAGGACCGTTAAGAAGTCCGTACCAACCACGGACCTTTTAAAAATCGTAGTAATGCCATTAATATCGGCGTCCGCCTTCGGTTAGCGCTATTAGCTGCCGTCCTCGGAGGCCCAGGATCGATTCCCGGTACTGCCAGAAATGTAAGAATGGCAGGAGGTCGGGTATCTGGCTAAAATAGTACATAGTTCACCTCCATTGGGGGTCTCCCTGAAAAGAGTTGCACCACCTCGGGATGACAACACGAGTTTACCTTACTTTATTAATATCGGCCAGTGTCCGACTCGTTGGCTGAATGGCCAGCGTACTGGCCTTCGGTTCAGAGGGTCCCGGGTTCGATTCCCGGCCGGGTCGGGGATTTTAACCTTCATTAGTTAATTCCAATGGCCCGTGGACTGGGTATTTGTGCTGTCCCCAACATCTCTGCAACTCACACACCACTATCCTCCACCACAATAACACGCAGTTACCTACACATGGCAGATGCCGCCCACCCTCATCGGAGGGTCTGCCGTACAAGGGCTGCACTCGGCTAGAAATAGCCACACGAAATTATTATTATCGGCCAGTTAGCAACCCGACTCACAATTAGCACACGAGGCTGTTGACAAAGACATTCCAAGCCACCATCAACACTACCTCCAATATACATAACACAAAACTAGAATCTTCGTATTTTCGCATCAATAGTACGACTTCCTCCCAAGAGGGCAGACAGGCCATGAGAAATTGATTAAGCCTGAGGGAAAGGAGGAATAGTTCCAGGCGACATGTCTAATTGCTAAACGAGTCCAGTTCAACTCCACGCGCTTTCTAGACGAGTTAAAAAGGATTTCCTCAGGAAAGGAAAAAAACGATCAACGTAGAATATTACTGTCTTCCATTTCACGAGGGAGTACCACCTTCACATCCCTCACATAGGTCGGTAAGGATGACATTCATTAACAGTAGCTCCCCGCACAGTGCCGGCCTAGGACTGGCACGACTGCGGGTTCAAACCCGCCAAAGACAGTTGGATATTTTGATGAAGATGATGATGATGATGTTTGTTGTTCAAAGGGGCCTAACAGCTAGGTCATCGGCCCCTAACGGTATGAGGTGCAAAGAAATGAAACGACAATTAAAACTTCAAAATGTGTCCACTGACTGGAATCTAAAACGAACAATGATGAAAAATGACCATGAATCCAAACTAATCAAGGGATGCAATTCGCAATGCCTTATTTTCTGAGATGATGCTTGCTGTGCAAAGGAATCCAAAATCCAGGTCACCGACGTCTCATAATGGTACTACTCACAGGACCCGCAAACCCATGCTGTTTCACACATAATGGTATTACTCACAGGGTGTTCAACACATAGTGGTACTAATCACAGGTAATTCAGACCATGGTGTTCCTCACACAGTGCTACTAACAGCAGGTAGCGTCGACCCATCGTGTTCCTAATCACAGGTAATCCCATGGTTACAAACCCATCATCCCTTGGTCGCCCCTTTGAGTCGGCCCTTACAATAGGCAGGGGATATCGTAGGTGTATTCTTCGTCTGCGTCCTCCACCCACAGAGGGTCGCATATTTTGAAGGGCGGAGTAAAGTTCATTCGGCACTCATGTCGAACGATGACCCATGAGATTACCTGTGATTAGTACCACTATGTGAGGAACACCATGGGTCTGCATTTTCTGCGATTAGTACCACTATGTGAGGAACACCATGGGTCGACGCTACCTTAGATTAGTACCACTATGTGAGGAACAACATGGATCGACGCTACCTGTGATTAGTACCACTATGTGAGGAACAACATGGATCGACGCTACCTGCGATTAGTACCACTATGTGAGGAACACCATGGGTCGAAGTTGCCTGCGATTAGTACCACTATGTGAGGAACACCATGGGTCGACGCTACCTTAGATTAGTACCACTATGTGAGGAACAACATGGATCGACGCTACCTGTGATTAGTACCACTATGTGAGGAACAACATGGATCGACGCTACCTGTGATTAGTACCACTATGTGAGGAACACGAGGGGTCGATGTTACCTGCGATTAGTACCACTATGTGAGGAACAACATGGGTCGACGCTACCTGCGATTAGTACCACTATGTGAGGAACAACATGGGTCGACGCTACCTGCGATTAGTACCACTATGTGAGGAACAACATGGGTCGACGCTACCTGCGATTAGTACCACTATGTGAGGAACAACATGGGTCGACGCTACCTGCGATTAGTACCACTATGTGAGGAACAACATGGATCGACGCTACCTGTGATTAGTACCACTATGTGAGGAACAACATGGATCGACGCTACCTGTGATTAGTACCACTATGTGAGGAACACGAGGGGTCGATGTTACCTGCGATTAGTACCACTATGTGAGGAACAACATGGGTCGACGCTACCTGCGATTAGTACCACTATGTGAGGAACAACATGGGTCGACGCTACCTGCGATTAGTACCACTATGTGAGGAACAACATGGATCGACGCTACCTGTGATTAGTACCACTATGTGAGGAACACGAGGGGTCGATGTTACCTGCGATTAGTAACACCATGTGGGGAACACTATGGTGAGACATTTTCCTGTTTCCCCGACTAAACCATAGATCGTCCAACAGAGGTCCATTTCTCTGTCGTCTGGTAGAGTAAATTGACACCCAGGCAGCCTAGATGACGTCAAATCAAAATGCCTGCACACAGCAGCTGAGGCCATACGATTTTATGTTAGACTGTCGCATTAAGACATTGACATTAGCTAAACTACTTAAGTATGTTACCACAAGCTGAATCCCACCCTCTCACACCACATCTTTCGGTAAAGGATCCATGTCTACGATGAACAATGAGGTGGAAGATCACAGGCAACGACTCTCAGCCAAGAACTCCTTCCACCGTAACATTCAGTGCAAGTTGATCGTTAACACAAATGCCTTCCGTAGCCTGTAATAACTAGGGTCCGGATTTGTATGTAATATCAAAGTGCGAATTATGAACATAAAATGTAGAAGATATCAGTGAAATATCAACTTAAATATGTAATATTCATAAAATATGTCATTAAATATGTAATAGTATTAATGCACTAAATTTACAAAAAATGTTCGTATATTCCTTTAATAATAACTTATGATAGGAGACAATAAAATTGTTTTAAATACCTCCATATTTCATGACAAAGTCACCATTGTTGCTTTAGATATATATATGCTATCTTCATTGCGTCGCACCGACACGATAGGTCTTATGGCGATGATGGGACAGGAAAGGCGTAGGATTGGGAAGGAATCGGCCATGGCCATGGCAGCCCCAACATTTGCCTGGTGTGAAAATGGGAAACCACGGACAACCATCTTCAGGGCTGCCGACAGTGGGGTTGAACCTACTATCTCCTGGATATAAGCTCACAGCTGCGCGCCCCTAACCGCACGGCCAATTCGCCCGGTAAAAACGCATAATCAAAATACCTCAAATACCGTATTTTAAAAGAATGTTATGTACTGTAAATCGCGGAGTATGTTACAATATGTATCATTGGACCTAATTTCCTTCATTCTCTGAATGAAACAAATAAATTTTACTAAATAAAGTTAATAAAGAATATGTCTTTTACCCCTATTAAGTAACACAAACAATACGGCAACTTTTTTTATAGTTATGCCCAATGTGTCACCAAGTACTTCTCCATGTTTTCCGTTGTGATGTTTTGGTGATGATCTGATAAAATTCTCTTGTAGGCTGAGAAGCGCCGTTCAACATCGCAGGAAGTCACCGGTGCATATTTTAAAAGATAAAACTAGCTGGGTTAAATATCTCCCGGGGGCTCTTCTTGTTCGCAACTAATTATCTTGCAGACAGACAGAGAGCTTGAATAACCTAGATATCGTTTCAAGACTGCGTGGAGTTTGTTAGGAACTCTGACCCATGAAAGGCACCTGGCTATCCCGGATTCTGACAAAGGATTAGTACTGCTGTATGCAGTTGAGGCACTCGGACTTATTGCGTTTCACAAAAGGTTAGAAATCAATTTTAAAATAATTTTAAAACCATTAGCAATTGAAATAAAAACTTCAAAAATATTAGGGGATCAAGTTTTTGAACGTATGCCATGTCCACAAAACAATACCTCACACCCAGGTATATTACCAACTAGACCTTTATTCTTTACCATTGAAGTATACAAAAGAACATCGATGGATTCGCGTTCATTTTCAGAACACAAACGGAAATGTTCATATAGGGGCGAAAATAAGTTATAACAGTCCTCCAGGGTGGATTTTTATCACAGTTGGAGAGCTTCAGCATGGTGTATGTCCTCCATGCATTTATCACAGCTTGGCACCTACGTGGCCTGGACCATATAAGTCGACGGAGGTCGCGTTGCGGTATCAGGTCCCATTCTTCAATGAGAGCCTGTTCGAGGACTTGGAACAGGATGCCCACGAACACTTCTGTCAAGCCTATCCCACACATGCTCGATGGGATTAAGTTCGGGACTCACTGCTGGCCATGCCATCTCCTGAATGTCCAGTTCTCGCAAGACAGCTCTATTGATGGGCGCTACATGAGCCCTGACACTGTCGTGCATGAGTACGAATTTAGGACCAACACCGTATGCAGCAACCAACACATGCTGTAGCAGTATCTGCTCGATGTACCCCGCAGCGGTAAGATTACCACGGACGACAAGATCCGTACGGCCATCAATATTGACCAGATACGCGACCAGTTACTGTCACCTACTATAAGACGTTTGCCTCTTATGTATGCTTTTAGTCCATAGTTCCTAGCTTTTACTAGGTGAAATCGCAAGACTCTCTGTTCCATGATTGTCTCTTTATCCATATCTCTTCTTACCCAAATCCTTTCTCCTTTCAAGTTCTTCCCATTGAGGATAATTTTGTTCGCCTTCAAAGCAGAAATCAACTTAACCTTAATAGGTCTTTTCCCTTTGACTCTCCCCAGCCTATATATTTCATCAATATCTTCTTCTTTACAATTTATCTTGATATGGTTATTTATAATATCCAACACTTTATACGTTAGATCATTCGAATCCTCCTTTTCCTTCTCTGGAATGCCGTATATGAAAATATTTTTCCTCTTTGCGTCCTGGATAGTCATTTTCAGTTGCCACTTTAATTTATCAGTTTCTCCTTCAATCTCTTTCATATTCGACTTCAATAATTCTATTTCCCTAGAGTTTTCCACCACCTTTTCTGTCATAATTCTTCTCTCTTCTTTTATGCAGTCTTTCATTTCTGTCATGTCATTTCTCAGCTCGCGAATTAACTCCCTCGTTTGCTCTAACTGGCAAGCATCTCTGACTATTTCCCTAATCTTATCTATGTCCTCCCAGCTCAATGAACCCGTTGGTCCAGGGTTCATTTCTATGCCTCCTATTATCAGAAGAATTGCCACCACTGCTGCTACCATCATAGTTCCCTCAAGCCCAGATTTTCTTAAGTGCACCTTATCACTTGGCGTACACACACACTTCACTCGCCCGTGCCATCGACCTATGGCCGCGCGATATTGCTCTAAAGCAATATTCATACTTCTCACTCAGCACTCACTGCACAATACAACCTCTCGCTTCGCTAGCTCGATTACAACTGCCATCAATATTGATGCCACCCCAAATCATCACAGAACCTTGTCCGAATCGGTCGCCTTCCTGGACAACATTTGGCATGTACTGTTCACCACGGCGTCTCCATATACGTTGACGTCCATCACGCTGTGTAAGGGGAAATCTGGACTCGTCTGTGAACAACACAGGTCTCCATTGGTGGAGTTGACAGTTGACGTGGGTACGGGCAAACAGAAGGCGAGCTGCGCGATGTTGCTGCGTTAAACGGGGCACTCGAACAGGACGTCTGGGTCGTATGGTCACTTCTCAACCTGTTCCTTACTATCTGGTCACCGAGCTCGATAGCTTCAGTCGCTTAAGTGCGGCCAGTATCCAGTATTCGGGAGATAGTAGGTTCGAACACCACCGTCGGCAGCCCTGAAAATGGTTTTCCGTGGTTTCCCATTTTCATACCAGCAAATGCTGGGGCTGTACCTTAATTAAGGTCAGGGCCGCTTCCTTCCCACTCCTATCCTTTCCCTGTCCCATCGTCGCCATAAGACCTATCTGTCAAGCCTATCCCACACATGCTCGATGGGATTAAGTTCGGGACTCACTGCTGTCTATGTCGGTGCGACGTAAAGCAACTGGCAAAAAAAAAAAAAAAAAAAAGTATCTGGTCAGACACCGTGACTCCAGTGACCCTCCTGGGGTCTTGTTGCAGTTCTCCGGTAGTACGCTTGTTCTATTTTTAACGTTTTGCTAGTTAACCACGATTTTACTTATCCGGGAAGCCGGTTCATCGAGAGTTGAGTGTATTTAGAAACTATCAGAAAAATTATCCGAACTACCATACAGTTTCCACCCGCCAAGGCACTAACTTCGCGGATATCCCCATCCGTGCAGAGCTCTGCCTACAACAACATAATCTTTGACGTTGACGGTTGAGGATTCATCCAGCCTCAGGGTTGAAAACATAACAGTTTACCGATAATGAGGGTTAGTGCATTTTAATGAAGAACGAACTGTACCAGATAAGTTCAGCAGCACGTCTCAAAACATTCAAAACAGAACTTCGCACAAGAGGCCATCTGGTGATAACAGACCACATGACGTAAGATTCGATCCACACCACATCACCAATGTGGTACAGTGTGGTAAATGGTGAGGTCATCTCCGACTGTGACACGTGCACTCTCACATATTTTGCAGCAGTACTTGGAGTATGAAATCCCACTAGCGCAACAAGGGAGTGTGAGCGATTGCAAAGATACTTTGAGTAAGTTGTGAGATGACCAGGCGTGTTGGCCGTGCGGTAAGGGGCGCGCGGCTATGAGCTGGCATCCGCGAGATAGTGGGTTCGAATCCCACTGTCGGCAGCCCTGAAAATGGTTTTACGTGTTTTCCCATTTTCACACCGGGCAAATGCTGGGGCTGTATGTTAATTAAGGCCACGACCGCTTCCTTCCAACTCATAGCCCTTTCCTATTCCATCGTCGCCATGAGACCTATCTGTGTCGGTGCGACGAAAAGCAAATAGCAAACAAAAAAAGTTGTGAGATGGACAACGGACAATGGTACGATGGTAAACGGGATGAAAACTCAGGTTGTCAGTTCATTTTCTTTCCTTTTTTTTTCTTTACAAGTTGTTTTACGTCGCACAGACACAGATAGGTCTTATGGCGACGATGGGATAGGAAAGGCCTAGGAATGGGGAGGAATCGGCCGCGGCCTTAATTAAGGTACGGCCCCAGCATTCTTCAGGGCTTCCGACAGTGGGGTTCGAACCCACTCTTTCCCGAATATTGGATACTGACCGCACTTAAGCGACTGCAGCTATCGAGCTCGGTGGTTGTCAGTTTCAGCAAGAGGAAAGTCCTCTCAGTATTAATTTCTGTGTTGATGGGATGAAAAGTATCTCATGGGGAGCGTTGTATTAAGTTTTTTTTTTTTCTTCTATTTCTTTAACGTCGCACTAACACGTCGAAGGGTGAGAAAGGGCTCCCCCAGCATTTGCCTGGTGTGAAAATGTGAAACCACGGAAAAACATCTTCAGGGTTACCAATGGTGGGATCCGTACCCACTATCTCCCGGATGCAAGCTCACAACTGCGCGACCCTAACCGCGTAACCAACTCGCTCGGTCGTGGGAATCGTTGTAAGTACCTATCTGTTAACACAAGGAAAGATCTTTATTGGGGTAATGGCATTAACGAGGTTGTAAATAAAAAATATGAGGGTATTTAGGGTTTTGTAATAAGGATATAAAGTAAAGGGCGTATAAGTCACTGGTAAGACCACAATTAGAGTATGGTTCCAGTGTACGGAACCCACACCAGGATTACGTTATCAGTTGCTTTACGTCGCACCGACGCAGATAGGTCTTATGGAGACGATGGGATAGGAAAGGCCTAGGAGTGGGAAGGAAACGACCGTGGCCCTAATTAAGGTACAGCCCCGGCATTTGCCTGGTGTGAAAATGGGAAACCACAGAATCCTCAGGGTAGCCGACAGTGGGGTTCGAACCTACTATTTCCCGAATGCAAGCTCACAGCTACGTGCCTCAAACCACGTGGCCACTCGCCCGGTCACCAGGATTACTTGACACGAAAACTGGAAAAGATCCAAAGGAAATCAGCACGGTTGATTTTAGGCGATTTCCGAAAAAATAGTAGTGTTACGAAAACGTTGCAGACTTTGGGCTGGGAAGATTTGGGAGTAAGGGGACGAGTTGCTGTACTACGCTGTATGTCCCGAGCTGTCAGTGGAGAGAGATGGCGTGGAATGACATTAGTAGACGATTAAACCCGAATGAGGTTTTTAGAAGTAGGAAGGATCATGATATGAAGTTGAAATACAAGAGGATAAATTGAGGCAAAAGAGCCTCCGTGACTCAGACGGCAGCGCGTCAGCCTCTGTCCGCTGGATACCGTGGTTCAAATCCCGGTCACTCCATGTGAGATTTGTGCTGGACAAAGTGCAGGCGGGACAGTTTCTTCTCCGGGTACTCCGGTTTTCCCTGTCATATTTCATTCCAGCAACACTCTCCACTATCATTTCATAGCATTTCTCAGCCATTAATAAATCACTTTGGGAGTGGCGACCCCATCGTACTAATAGCCTATATACGGTTCATTCATTACATACCTGACCCGGTCAAAGACTGGAAAACAGGTTGTAGGTTTTCATTTTCAAATTGAGGCAAATATTCATTCATAGAAAGGGGAATAAAGGATTCGAATACTTCACCAAGGGAGATAGATGTTCGATAAATTTCCAAATTCTTTAAAATGCAGATCATGAACGCAGTGACTAATTAACTGAAGCCACCTGAAGCTCAAGGATAGCTACTGGAGGAATATAACGCTCCGCAATTCGACCTCTGGGCGCGTCCCTACAATGCTAGACAGAGTTGAGACCTGGAGAACAGAGCAGGCAATCCGAACATCCTCAGATTTCGGAAAATCATATTCTAATGCAGCCATTGTGAACAGGCATAGTCATCCGGCAACAGGAATGTTCCATCCGCTTCATCCTTTACAAAGCCCGATCTTCTGTCCGCGAATGCCGGCTGTATGCATACTGTCATATTACAGAGTACCAATCAAACGTGGAGGGTTATACGTGAGCTCAATACATCAAGAATACGTGCATTAAGGTATTCAAAATGTAAGGTCAGAATCTCATGGTGACTAATGCATGTTCATGGTTAGTTGCACTTATTCGAATTTTAAATTGTCCAATTTTGTTAGAACACATGCAGGACTTTCACTGAGTGTTTCCTACACACATATTTCAACTACACAGAACCGCATAAAACAGAACTGGATATAGAACAATACAATTATACGTAGGTGTGTTAAAGACACTCAGCGATACCAGTGACATAATGTGCGACTTCTGGAGGGTTAATATGACAGAAAGTAATGCCATGAAGTTGCCGTCTTTCAATGCCCTTAAATGCCTCTGACGTCAGCCTGAATGGAAACCGACACCTTGGGAAAAAATAGTAATTGACTGCGTTACTGAGGTCGGCAGGAATGATGATTATTTCAAGAAACCAGATAAATACCAAATATTTGTCGGATTGTTTCTTTTCTTTTTTTTTTTTACATGATATTCCCTTGATTTGAAGTAGGCCTATACAATGAACATAGAATAAGGTGCAGGAAAATATGTTAATTACGGTAGTGATATTCTTCACCACACTAACGAGAAAACTGTCTGGGTCGGTGCAGACAGTTTGCAATGACTCTTAGGATGATTTACGACATCATAAAATTAATGGTCTATCCTTGCTGGAGAGACCTGGTGTTCACAGTGCACTGTGCCTCCTAGTATGGACTAGATCAAGTCTATTACTTTCATTGACCTCTCTCTGTCTCACCCTTGACTTTGACCATATGAAAGTGATTTTACGGCAAACTGATTCTTTACATTAAATGCAGGGTGTGTTAACGCCGACTATGCGATGAAGAGGTAGCGTGCCTGCCTTTTAGCCGGAGGACCCGGGTTCAATTCCCGGCGAAGTCAGCGATTTTTACCTGGATCTGAGGGCTGGTCCGAGATTCACTCAGTTTACACGACTAAAACTTAGGAGTCGTCTGACGGAGAGATGGCGGTCCCGGTCTAGAAAGCTAAGAATAACAGCCGAGACGATTCGTCCTGCTGACCACACGACACCTCGTAATCTGCAGGCCTACGGGCTAAGCAGCGGTCGCTTGGTAGGCCATGGCTCTTCGGGCAGCTACGTGGGGGGTTTGTTCTTGTTTTGTAGGATATGTTAATTGATCCTCACTGAAATCTGTCTCGTCTAACCGAAGCAGCTTCCTTGTCAGTAAAACCGTAAAACCTTTGCGTTAAATGTCGCATGTATATATTACGACCCGGGCGAAGCAGTGTCAACGTAAGGTCAGCACCTCAATCAGTGATAAGTTTACACTGTGCCTCCTCAGAGCAATGACCTATAATCTCGAGAACTGGACTATGGCCGCTATTAAGATCAGCTCCTTACAATTAGTACACAACTCATTTAGTGACACAAAATCACGCTCCTTTCTCCTGGTTGATATTCGAAGAAGCAGCAATGCACTTATATTTGTTTGAGTATATTTTTAAACCACTCTCTGGCCAGAAGATGTGTGGTGATTTGCGGTGCAGGGAAGGACGAAGGACTAGGGATTGGCCGTGGTCTACAGATAGGAACTATCTCGTCTATTTACTAATGGTAGTGATTTAACGTCGCATTAATACACTGATGGTGTTCGGCGAAGCAAGCACGGGGAACTGCTAGGATTTGGAAGGTAGTGGCCATAGCCAACTCGCTCGTGAACTGCCGCAACATCTGCCTGGGAGTGAGAAAGGGAAACCACGGCAAAGCATTCTCAGTAGCAGTGGCGACGATAAGGGGGGCGGGGGTAAGCAGTCAACAACACCCCCCCCCCCCACCAATTTTGTGGATAAAGAAATATTTTATTACATTTTAGCCACCGAAAACTAGGAATTACAAACAAAAATTATGCAAAACCTGCAGTCTGATCGCCTAATTCTTTCCTTTAATTTATTTAAATATTTAAAAAATGACGTAGCGGAAATACGCGCAAAATGTCATTTGACGCAGCTAACAGATTCGTACAGCGCCATAGCTAGTAGTGGAGAAGATTATCTTATGGCACAAGACCTTAGTTGCACACTACATGCGTTTTGTATGCGGGCGAGTGCCTCAGAGGGGAGAAACGTTCACTTCGCTAGTTGCTTCCGAAGTGTTCACGTCGGCTCCTGGCGACTATGTTAGGGTGACAAGGCTTCAGCTCAGTAGTAGTTAATCCCTCCACTAACTTACTTCCCGTGCTTCCTCCTTCAAGCTCGGGGCTTCGCGCAGGTTTATTCCATGAAACAGTAATTACACTTCTAGCATGTGCTGTGATAAAGAGAAACAGGGGTATATTTTTTGTCAAGTAATTCACCCGCTTGCCGCAGTCTGGCAGTTTCACTCCGTCAATGTCAGTGTAGTTCTGTTTAGTGGCTTTTCGTCGCACCAACACACAGATAGGTCTTATGGCGACGATGGGATCGGAAAGGCCTAGGAGCTGGAAGGAAGCGGCAGTGGCCTTAATTAAGGTACAGCTCCGTTTGCCTGGTGTGAAAATGGGAAACCACGGAAAAGCATCTTCAGGGCTGCCGATAGTGGGATTGGAACCCACTGTCTCCCGGATCCAAGTTCACAGCCGCGCGGTCCTAACCGCACGGCCAACTCGCCCGGTCTTACTTTCTTAATGTGTAGTCAAATACTAAATAGGTTTTTTATTTTTTTCTTGCTATTTGCTTTACGTCGCACCGACACAGATAAGTCTTATGGCGACGATCATGTATTTTATTGTATAGTCACTCTTTACTTCTATTTAATTGTAATGCATGTGTAATTGTTCCTTTGGTGAATGTTTTATTGCATAGTACTAAATCACAATCTCAAACTATTAATTACCGCAGTTAAGTTGGTAAACTGTCAACCTTAACTTCTCTATCGAAATTCACTCAGAGAGCATCAAAAACTTACCATTTGTATTTTTTCAGTTTTGTTTTCTACCCCACTATATCCCCAGACCCCCGCTACTTTCTGCTGTCTATAAATTTTGTGCCCCACCACCACCACCACTTCTAATTCCAATCGGCGCTACTGCTCAGTGTAGCCGACAGTGCGCTTTGAACCCGCTCGCCTCCCGAATATAGAATTTCACCATAGCGATCTGCTCGGTGGTACGTGTTGCAGATAATTTAGCATAAATATCCATTCACATCGAAAATTAAACATAACGCTAACATAAAAACTAAGACAATTAAATGCTCGCAAAGTCCATGTTTCTGCACTTAAATTTACACAGAACATAAAGAAATCCACCAATCCGAACGTACTATTGTTCAGATGTTCGTAGTTGTACCATGGCGTCACTGGATGAAAGGCTGGTTGCAATTAATCAGACTCACCCCTGCCTGCATGACAAGAAAAACAGATAATGCAGACACCGTGTAGAAAAATTACGTATGGGTATCAATTTCACACGAATTAAACTGTGAAGTAAATTGTTTGTGTTACTGTACGTATATAACCTATTCCGCTATCTGACACAGGCGGTTATTCTGAATCAGCTGTCAGGTATAGAGCATAGACCTTTACTTGCTCTATTTTCTCATTGACTGATATCTACGTTTGCGCCCCGCAATTTGAATGCCTACGTTTCAATAATGTTATGCATTTAAGTTTTATATTATTATGTTAACGTTTAAGTTTCATTGTGTATGAGGTCTGAGAGTAAGTAGATTACCTTGAATAAATTATAAACACGATCCGCTGTTCAACAAGTTGTGTAGTCCCTTCTATGCAGGAGAGTTAAAACACCAATAGGAAAACTGTTGCAATCACCATGCAGACAGAATATGTTATCCTTCTTTGCATACATTATCTAGCTCACCCTGAAAGCTCTAGCGTTTCTTCAAGCCTTTATCGTCGTAAAAGTAGCAGAAACGAATTTATGAAACTCTTAATGTAGGCATAATAATGACCAGTTATATCTAAGTAATGGAGTAATTTGTTCAAGTTTAAGAAAAATTATAATTGTAAATAATAATAATAATAATAATAATAATAATAATAATAATAATAATAATAATAATAATAATAATAATAATAATAATAATAATAATAATAATCTATATCAACATCACGAGAAAAATCAGCGAGTTTGTATATGAAGGGTAATCTCGGAAGCCACTCAATCGATTTCAGTAATTCCCTCCTTACTACAAAGGTCATTCTTCCAGATTATTATAGGGTATACAGAAGGCGTATCTAAACATCTATATATTAAAAAAGTTTACTAAAACCAGCTTTGTACATTTCGTCCGGCCGTTCTACTGGACCGGTTTGCTTCATTCTTTATTTATTGTCGCCAAAATTAACTGCCGGTGAATCATAAGGCATTTATAGGTCTCTACGTTCAGTCAACGTTGAGAAATCCTAAAATCAAATTATCGAGTGACCAATGAAATAGCTGCAGGCGACGGCTTACCCTATCCCGCAACACATTCTGTACTTAGCGGGTTGCTAAACGATTAACACTTACATTAATATTCTGATATATGTGATTTTCATCCTTAGAAATGTGATTGCATGGAGCCATGTTTGATTGCTACCTGTCAAGCCAGAGAGCGTACACTTCCTCTGATCATGGAAAAATACTATTCTCCGCTAGATACTCTTTGATTCTCTGACCTGCACCAGCTTCTAAATCTACTCAACAGATGGCATAACGCCCCTAATAACTTACATGCTGCTAAGAGAAAACAGTCGTCGTACGCACAGACGGGAAGGTTTCAAGTCGACTAGCCCTCTGTATGACCATAAGTAAAGCGCAGAGACGATCTCTTGAAAAAGTGGATGTCTACTTACCCGAAACAGTATTCAGTCACAGCCAATTGTATGTTGGACTATCTCGGTCAAGATCGTTTGAAAAGGTTAAGATCCAAATACGCCCGAATGGTCGAAGCACGGAAATTTCGAATGAATCCATTGTTATGTACCGGTATTAAGTGTTCATAAAACTACCGAAAGGGGCAGGCAAAACAATATGACTACGACAAGCGTATCAAGACGCGGTATCTGACCTATTTATAAGGAATGCTGCGGAGCAGCATGGGTCCACTAGTTTGCAATAAACGTCCGGGGCTGATTCCCGGGATCAACACAAGAAAAAATGTCCCTATTAGCGTATGTCCTACAATGCGTCGTTACTGAGTTACATGTGACGAGTTAAAGGACGTACATTGTTCACATCACAGGAGATACTCAAAGTGTCTGTCATGAGCAGCCTCGGCATGATCTGGCGAAGCCATTCGCAGATACCTGGGTCTTGCCGAACAGCTGCACAGGCGTTACTGATACGCTGCTCCATGTTGTCGTGTCGTTAACCGGAGTCGGCACACCACACTTCTCATGTATCTCACAAGTAAAGATCCAATAGATTGAAGTCAGGAGACGGGGCAGGCCAATGCGCTGGACTCGGACGCCTGATCCACCGTCTTGGGAGGGTGTTGTCCAAATACTGGCGTTCGTGCAAAGTGAAGTACGCAGGAGTAACATTGCGTCCAAAGCACAATGTCCGTGAGGTAGTGGCCATGTGTAATGCCTGTAACTCAATTAATAACGCACTGTGGGGACATTTTTCTTGATTTGATCCCATGAATCACTACCACGTTCCCCAACGTTTGTTACACATATTATGATGCATCCTGTATAATTATGCTAGTTTAAGCGGGAAGGAGATAGTTTTTTTAAATAGAGCAAGTCGTAAAAACTGTGCGAATGGGAACCTAAAGAGTGAATACGCTACCTGAACTACCAGTCCTGTTACAAATGAAGCTCAGCACCTTAACTTATAATTCCATTTCCTACAACAACAAAGAACGTTCATACTATGCATTTTATTCTTCAAACACACTAAAACAGTCTGAGGAAATTGTTGTTGTACGATATGTACCAGTAGCAGCGATTGGAAATCAGAAGTGGGGAAGCAAAAACATTTATAGAAAACAAAATAGTACCGGGGGCCTGGGGAATATAGTTGGGGGGGGGGGAGGAATAGACAGCAAAATTGAAACACAATGGTAAGATTTTTATGGTTTCTGAGCGAATTTCGAAACAGAAGTTTACCAAATTAACTACGGTAATAATACCATCAGATACTTCTACACACTGCTGCGCGAGTCGCCACTACTTGCTATGGCGCTAAAAAAATCGATTCGGGGTTTGTACAAACTGATTTAAAATACGTTCTAGTTTAAGGTGGCTAAAATGGAATAAAATATTTTTTTCTCCACACGTACACCCACACACGCTGCAACAGATTTGCGCAAACATTTGTTCGACTACTACTGTGAGGTGAGGACGTCGGAAGTAGTTTGTGTAACTATCATTATTCCTTGTGTTGAAGGAGATACTGGATCTGCATGAAAGACTGGTTGAGACAGAGATGATTTAGCGGCAAAAATCTGAATGACGAAAAAGAAGAACGTAAAGGTGTTAACTTAAGTTTCTTTAATGCACAGCTTCCATGCTGTTAAATAGGTCTTCTCATATATATCATCGGCTATTAGGTGATTTTCTATAATATCCTTATTCGGTATTATATGAAAACATACGAACACACGATCCTTCAAATCTAAATAGCACCATCAGGAAATCGAAGTAACAGTCACTTTGACGCCGTCCGGCTCCATGGCTAAATCTTTAGCGTGGTGGCCTTTGGTCACAGGGGTCTCGGGTTCGATTCCCAGCGGGGTCGAGAATTTTAACCATCATTGGTTAATTTCGTTGACAGGAGGGCTCGTTGTATGTGTCGTCTTGTCCGTCCCCGCGCTGTAGGAGGCAACGCGTCCCCCCGTCACCCGGCGGCCCCGGGTTCGATTCCCGGCCGGGTCAGAGGTTTTAAATTGTAAATTATTAATATCCCTGGCCTGGGGACTGGGTGTTTGTGTCGTCCTTAACGTTCCTTTCCTCACATGCAACACGCTACACTTCCGGAATTCCACTTACACGCAGGTTCCTATCATATGGGAAAAGTAGTGGCAAAAGATCTACAGAGGTCGACGCCACGAACAAATATTTTAAAAAAGTGTCAGTTTATTCTCATCAGGACGCGCAGGTCGCCTACGGGTGTCAAATCAAAAGACCTGCACCTGGGAAGCCGAGCATGTCCTCGGACACTCCCGGCACTAAAAACCATACGCCATTTCCATTCTTTTTTCTTTTACTTTGCCGCCACATGGAAACACTTTCAACTTCCAATGAAGCTCATCTTCGAAATCGTGACTCTCGTCCTCCGAGGCTCCTTCAAGATCCTGAGACACCACCTCTAAAGCACGGAAATGCCGCGTTAATAAACTGTTATACCATATCTTCCTTATATTTTAGAGATTTCCTTAAGTAATAGAACTTCATAGATAACATCTGATATGTATTACCTCGTTTTAACGGCAGCCTGTAAACACAGGAGGTTGTTCCTTAATAAATGGAAATACAGTATATATATAGGGATATTTTGAGTGGTCTGTAGGAACATATTAGGAAACAAATTGGCCCAGGATAATCTACTCCACCTACGTCCTCTTTTCCCTTCTATGAACAGTTGTATCGGTCATTTCCGAAGATGTGACCAAAATAGACTTCACATGATTTCCCAGCACGACGGAGTACCTCCTCGTTGGTGACGCGGTCTACACACAGAATCTCAAACATACTGCGATACATCAATATTTCGAACGCCTGCAGTCGGTTTATATTAACAATAACAGGGAAGAGTCTGCACCGTGATCTGCGAGTGGACAACCACAATACAACGTTATCACTGCCTGCTCGATCTGCATCCGATGGCTGCTTAAACTGCCTGCTCATTCCATACTCAAACGTGTAACACGCCTTACAAACAATCTGCCGCTAGATGGCAGCACCAAACGTACCCATTTACCGCGTGAATACAACTAGATAAGCATACCAGCAAAATTTAAAATCTGAAAGTAAGAGAAATATTAAAGAATTTTACGTATAAAGTGGTGCTCTAGAGAGTTATAGCTTCAGCACTTTTCGAGAAAGAGGTTACGACGAACAAGAAAACCTGGAAACTTTGTCTGTATGGTACTTCCCTACATTACTAAGTAGAGGTTTCACGACTTTGGCCAGCACAGTTTCTGACACAAGTTCCTGGTGCTTATTGTTACTCAAACACTTTAAAAAATTACATTGGCACAAAGAAGGTAGAACATAGTTTTTTATAATCTGGAGCAGACTTGAAGATTTCTTGCAGTACGGTAGAGCCGTCTCAACAAATTTCTGACCCCTCATAATTAGGTCAATAAATCGTTGCTAGGGCTAGCGCAGCTATCAATGGGGATGAATTAAATGAGGTAGAAACGTTATTCAAGCACGTGCTGCATTCTGTGTTTTCTTCGATTACACGCACTAAATAACCACACACTAATCCCTGGTAAGCAGTTTCCGAAGTGACACACACTGACTCAGGGGGCTCACGAAAATCTTCCAGTAAATCAAGCACATACTCAGGGAATAATAATAATAGACGGCCTATTAGGCGACTTGCATATCTGTGAAGATGAAAGCCCTACCTAGGATGATTTCTAATGCTGAAGATGCCATACACACCCCAGCCCCCGAACCACTGGAATTAACCAATTAACTAAATAGGCCCTACTTGCGTAAATAATAATAGTAATAAAAAGAGCAGTATATTGACACGATATTATACTGCTAGCAAAAAAACTCGCAATGGAATCTTAATCTGCTTACCCTCCAGGGTTTGCTTTTCCCTCGGACTCAGCGAAGGATCCCACCTCTACCGCCTCAAGGGCAGTGTCCTGGAGCTTCAGACTCTGGGTCGGGCGGATGAAACTGGGGAGGATGACCAGTACCTCGCCCAGGCGGCCTCACCTGCTATGCTGAACAGGGGCCTTGGAAGGGATAGACAAGGAAGTGTGAAGGAAGCTCCCGGCATTTGCCTGGAGGAGAAACGGGAAACCACGGAAAACCACTTCCAGGATGGCTGAGGTGGGAATCGAACCCACCTCTACTGACCTCCCGAGGCTGAGTGGACCCCGTTCCAGCCTTCGTACCACTTTTCAAATTTCGTAGCAGAGTCGGGAATCGAACCCGGACCTCCGGCGTTAGCAGCTAATCACACTAACCACTACACCACAGAGGCGGACAATGGAATCTATGACAGCATATTATTCTGTTTTGTACCTTCACATTAACAGTACAGTGACCCCAGATATTATATTACTTAGTATGTAATACTTCAAACCTTACGCTTACCATTTTCTGCAATGGTGTTTGAAGAGCTCTTGTTAGACGTCTCTGTGCTTGAATCCCTTCTCTTAATCATCTCTGAAATTAGCGGTTGTTTATAAGCTGGATAATCAGGGAAAGGGCTGGGTACAGATCCTGTTTTTAATTTTCGCGTTTTGCTGGTCACTTTGAAATCGTCATTTACAAAATGTAGACTGCAAACCACGGAATAATCAGGAATCCATTTACTTCCCTTGCTGTTTCCTTCCCTGGATATAATACTTAACCACTTTCGGCGCAATTGTGTACTTGAAGGTATATCATGGAATGAAATATCACGGCATTCTGGTTTCCCATTCTTTGATTTGCAGAAAGGCACGCAGCAGTACACCATTTTCACTGAAAACAAGTACAGCCTATCCTATTTCCCGCTATTTCATTCCGACAGGTCTGGAGCCGGTTAGTGCTGCCACCTGCTGTGGGTATTTGTAAACGGAGTGTTTCATTTAGTGCCATGTTAAAATGTTGTAATGAGCAGGCAGTATAAGCAGCCATCGGATGCAGATCGAGCAGGCAGTGAACGTTATACACGATGCACCAGTGTGAATGTTCAAATCTGCCTTCATGACATCACGCCATATTTCAACATAATATGGAACCAAAGTTGTGACCTTGTTTCCTGTCTGAAACTGTGCTGTGAATAGAATCGTACAGAAAAGAACAAACATGAAACTGGCTCACATCCTGCCGCTGTACCTGTCACTAAACAGCTACATTAGCTGTCGGTGAAACCAAGGGAAACGCGTCGCAATCGTATATATCCTTCTCATGATCTTACGTAATCAACATAGGGTTGCCAACTGGCCGGTTTATCGGCAAGGCCGGAAATATGACTACGATTCTGAAAAGGCCGATGGTCGGTACAGGCTTCATAACGGTCCTAATCATTACCGGTATTTTACTTATTATTCAAAAGGTAGCCAAGTCATTACTAATCAAATCAACGAGCGAGTTGGCCGTGCGGTTGGGGTCGCGCAGCTATAAGCCTGCACTCGGGTGATAGTGGGCTGGAACTTCACTGTCGATAGCCCTGAACAAGATTTTCCATTGTTTCCCATTTTCACACCAGGCAAATGCTGGGTCTGTACCTTAATTAAGGCCACGACCGCTTCCTACTCACTCCTCTTTTCTGTCCCATCGCCGCCGTAAGAGACCTATCTGTGTCGGTGCGACGTAAAGCCAATTTAACAGGGAAGAGTCTGCACTGTGATCTGTGAGTGGACAAACACAATACAATGTTATACACGATGCACCAGTGTGAATGGCTCTCAAGCCGCTTTTAAGCCATGTGCCACCGCCTCGCAAATCCCATTTGCAGTCTTCCGCAAAGCGTTCCGATTGGCTAGCTTAAGCAGCTGATAAAATGACAACGGCGCGAGATATCGAATTTTTTAAAACAATTATTTATCAGTATGGCCAACCCTCTAACGCTCATATATCCGTTTCACGTAATTTTTGACCGCCCTGTATACTGCTGATTACAAGGATAATGTCCAGGTAGACGAAGGAGGTGACTAATACCAACGCCGCCAATACTAACGAAGTACTAACATTTACCTATGAGAACAACAAAAGTTGAAAATTAGAAACGCAGCTGGAATTGATGAGTCTTCTGGGGATATACTACAGGCAAAGTGTAGGGAAACTACCACACCGATGCCCCCACCCCACCTTCTTTTTTGCTTTACGTCGCACCGACACAGATAGGTCTTATGGCGACGATGGGATAGGAAAGGCCTAGGAATGGGAAGGAAGCGGCCGTGGCCTTAAGGTACAGCCCCAGCATTTGTCTAGTGTGAAAATGGGAAACCACGGAAAACCATCTTTAGGGCTGCCGACAGTGGGGTTCGAACCCACTATCTCCCGGATGCAAGCTCACAGCTGCGCGCCCCTAACCGCACGGCCAACTCGCCCGGTTACCGATTACCAAGTTCGATTACTGTTTGCATGAAAGAGCTATACCTAATGAATGGAGAGTTGATATAGCAGCCCCTGTGTACAAAGGAAAGGTTGATAAACGTAAAGCCGAATTAGAGGCCAGTCAGCTTGACGTGTGTTGCATGTAACCTTTAGAAAAGCATCCTTTCTGACTATATTAGACACGTTTAAGGAATACAGAAGGCAGTTCGCATTTAGGAAAAGTTATTCCACTGAAGCTCAACTTGTAAGATTCCAGCAAGACAGCAGATATTTTAGATTCAAGTGAAATGTACTGTATGAAGGCTGATCTACGCATCTAAGGCTTTTGATATGGTAGATCATGGGAAACAACTGACAACAAATTAGTGCAACTGAACTAGATAAAAGAGGGACTGAATATGTGGCTATATTTCTAGAAAACAGAACTCACAGAATTAGAGTAGGTGAAGTACTATCTAATTATGTAATCAAGGTAGTATTATCTTTTTGCTAGTTGCTTTACGTCGCACCGACACAGATAGGTCTTATGGCGACGATGGGACAAGGAAGGGCTAGGATGGGAAGGAAGCGACCGTGGCCCTAATTAAGGTACAGCCCCAGCATTTGCCTGGTGTGAAAATGGGAAACCACGGAAAACCATTTTCAGGGCTGCCGATAGTGGGGTTCGAACCTACTATCTCCCGAATACTGGATACTGGCCGCACTTAAGCGACTGCAGCTATCGAGCTCGGTAGGTAGTATTATTGGACCTTAATGTTTTCTTATATACAGTCATAGTAAAAAGTATTCGTAAACTTAATACTGAAACAAACAATACGTTATTTAGTACACTTAATGTCATAACATAAATAGGTTATCTTTCTGTACACTATGTAAATAGAAGTCTCTGTTATTAATACATAAATAAATTAAAATACCATAATTTCATACTCATAAAAAATATTCGTACAGTCCAGTTTTACTTTCATTCCCCACTGATTTTAGTGCACATTTAGTATTTCGTTGGTAATCCTTTCGATTTTACAATGGCCTCAAGCCGCCTAGGCACTAAATGAACTAGCTTGATGGTGAAGGTGGGCTCTATCTTACCCCAGTCTTCCAGAAGAGCCATTTTCAAAGCCGGCTTTGATGAAATATTTCTTGTACTCAGTCTCTCTTCCAGGTAAGCCCACACACGTTCAATCAGATTCAGATCCGGGGATTGGAGGGGGGGGGGGTGTTCCCATATATTTGGGTGCATTGTATAAAGTCCACAGTCGTGTATCAAGCTCTGTATGCTTTGAATCATTATCCTGCATGAATACATAATTATCCAGAAGTCCCATTTTTTCGGCACCAGATGCTAGATGTTTCTTCAAAATTTCAATATAGTATTTACGGTCCATCTACGAATTCAAAGGAACCTACTCCAAATAAGCTCATGCACCCCCAAACCATTAAACAATCTCCATCATGCTTCACTGAAAGAAGCAGATTTTTTTCTTCGAGTTCTGTGTCCTTTTTCCTCCACACCTTTTTGCCATGCTCTTGAAAAATAGTTAATTTAATTTCATCCATAAATATAACTCGATCTCAGAGTTCTAGAGAAGCATTTTTATGGTCTGTAGCATTTTGTAGTATTTTCTTCCTCGAAACAGACTTTCAACGTATTAAGTCGTGTTACGTACATGTAGTACGTGTTGAAGAGATGTTAAGTACAGAACAAAAATGGCCAGCCGGACACCAGTGGGATCCGAACCCACAACCTCCCGATTTCGCGTCGGTTGCTCTACCAATTGAGCTATGGTGGCCTAGGCCATCTTTGTTCGGTTCGGATCCCACTGGTGTCCGGCTGGCCATTTTTGTTCCGTACTTAACATCTCTTCAACACGTACTACATGTACGTAACACGATCTAATACGTTGAAAGTCTGTTTCGATTACAATGCGGTCGTGAAAATTCAATATTCATATTTTCTTCCTGTTTGCTGGGGTAATTAAATGTTTTCGCCTGGCTTTTCTACAATGATACCCATTCGTATATAAAAACTTTTGAATTGTGGAAGCACGGATATTAAGTTTTAAATCATTTCCTAATTCAGACTACAGTTTTGCATCACCAATTCTACGATTTTTCTTAACTTTCCTGAGGATTAGTCTTTCAGTTCGATCGTCTAGTTTGCATGAACGGCCAGATCTACGTGCATTTTGAAAGATTTTCTCTCACCAAACCTGACAATAATTCCATGACTAGATCTTGGTATCTTCACAAGTTTCGATATTTCCGAGAGCGATTCACAGGAATTACGAGTTCATTTTTGGCCCATCTGACTGACTGACTGACTGACTGTATCACTTGTTGTTTAGAACGACTGAAGCAAAACTGACTTGGTAGAAGACGTGACCTTTACTGCTTACCTGCACTGCAAGGTATGTCATCAAGGAGTTTTTTTTTTTTTTTTTTTTTTTTTTTGCTAGGGGCTTTACGTCGCACCGACACAGATAGGTCTTATGGCGACGATGGGATAGGAAAGGCCTAGGAGTTGGAAGGAAGCGGCCGTGGCCTTAATTAAGGTACAGCCCCAGCATTTGCCTGGTGTGAAAATGGGAAACCACGGAAAACCATCTTCAGGGCTGCCGATAGTGGGATTCGAACCTACTATCTCCCGGATGCAAGCTCACAGCCGCGCGCCTCTACGCGCACGGCCAACTCGCCCGGTATCAAGGAGTTTGATGGGAAGATAAACTACCTGTACGAATACTTTTTATACATCGATATTTCGAACTTATTGTATGATACGTTTGTTAAAATATCACTTCCAAAGTACTATTGTCATTTCCGGTACGTATTCATATTCATGTTTCGTGAAATACCGAAATATAGAAAAGTAGTGAAATTTCTAACGGCCTATGGACAATGTGTCAACTATAAACGACAACGTTTAAGGTATACGTATACTTTTTCTCATGATTGTATATAAATTATATATGAGTAAAGAACTGGAATCAAAGATAAGTTTTTTGCGGATGATGTAATACTGTATGCAGTAATCAATAAGTTACAAGATACTGCGTGACTGCAAAAAGACGTCAACAATTCTAATTTTTATTACTGCATTGATGGGGTGAAAGTTACTCGTAGGGATCATCGTACCTAGAAGTTAATATAAGGAAAGATCTTTATTGGTGTATTCATATAAATGGGATTGCAAATAAAGATTACAGATCTCTTCATACTGTATTATTATGAGGGTATTTAGGGATCGTACTAAGATGTAAAGTACCTTCACCAGGATTACTTGATTAGAAAATTTGGAAAAATTCATGGGAAAGCAGCTCGAATTGTACTGGGTGGTTTCCGACAAGAATAGTGTTACGGAAATGTTGCAAAATTTGGGCTGGACTTGGGTGAAGGAGACGAGCTGCTCGACTAAACGGTATGTTCCGAGCTGTCAGTAGAGATGGCGTGGTATGACATTAGTAGACGAATAAGTTTCAGTGGTGGTTTTCAAAGTAGGAAAGAACACAATTTGAAAACAAAGGTTGAATTCAAGAGAACAAATTGAGGCAAATATTCGTCTATAGGAAGAGGTAGGTCTGAGTAGGCAGTTAAAGTACCCGTAATTTATATTTCACACCCTCGATATTTCAGTATTTATGAGCGGTTAGCTAATAATCAAGTTCCTACATTCCAATAATTGCAATTCAAGTCCCTAGCGTAGTTTAGACAGAAATACTTTTGAGAAATTATTGTAAACCACCTCATATTTTTCAACATTTAAGGACACTTTTATTCTCCGTCCCGCGGAGCAGGGAAAATAATAGTAGGCCTAATTCACCATCTGTAAAGATCACATAACCGCATTTCAGTTTAGAATTGTAGTGTAGATACAGTGTATTAGATAGTATCTTGCCTGTTATATTCGTGTGCAAACGGCAGGTTTCATTTCTATTACAGCATAGTAAGACAAAGTAGTACTAATATTAATCTGTATAGTGTTTAACTTTGTTGGTAATCTTTGAATACCTACCGGTAGTTCTTGCGAATATCTAAATTTAGGCCTAATTCGAATTTTTATTTCTATTTGTGCTTAGTAAGAAGCTAGGATTCGTCTGAAAGTAGTTTTAACATTATTGTAGTGAAGTATAGTAACTTATTAGAAATTAGTGACTATTCTATAATTTTGAGTAGTTTTGCGAATTTCGAACTTGAATGGTAATTTTCTTTTCTATTTTTGCTTGGTAATAACCTGTTGTAATTAGGATAGTAATTAGAATACGTAGTTTAAAATTATTGTAGTGTATTATAGCATCTTATTAGAAAATAGTGTGTTTATTCTATTACTGTGAAAAAAATGTATAGTATAGTACCGTTTCTGTGGTATCTGTAGTAACTCTCTTACTAAAATTCTGTTGTATTTAGGGTAGACTTAACTGCAGTTAAGAATTGTATAATTCTTGTGTATTATTCTGTTTCCAGTAATTAACAGCAATTCTCATAGTGTTAGCGTGTTGTAGGAATAAAAATAGTACAATTAAGTAGGATAGTAGTGTAGTAGTAGCAGCCTATATTAAATAACTTACAGTCGTGTGATCTTTGTGAACTACCCTAGACAATAGTTCTTTCCTTTCATTTTTATTTTGCACACAATAAGTTATCTTATTCTTCCTTTTCTTTTCATTATTTAGTAAAACATGGCTAAGCAGTGCAAATGTAGGGACTGTGGGTGTGGCCAGGCATTAAGGAGTATGAGGGAGGAGTTGGAGAGCTTGAGGGAGATAATTAGGATTCTCTCAGAGGACAGGAAGGAAAGTAGGCCTCCAAACAATGTACAGGATACAGTAGGTGTAATAGAGGGAGACGAAGGAAAGGGGGGAATCGTGGAAGACAGATGGTCTAATGTTTTAAGGGGAAGGAGATTGCAGGCTAAAGGCTCCATTCAGGATCAAAATTCAGGACAGGTATCGGTGAGAAATCGGTACGAGTCACCGCAGGTAGAACAACCGAGGGAAGATGGGGAACAGGGAACTGTTGCCGAGAAGTTTGGAAGCAGGAGAAAGGGAAGAGGTAGGAAAGGGAAATGCGGAGTAGTGGATAGGAAAAGACAGGTGGAACAGGGTCATGGGATGGAGGAAAGGGAGGAGGAAGTAGCTTCTGCAGCTGTCAGGCAAGATAGGACTGACCAGGAGGTGAGGGCATCAAATGAGGTGGGTAGGGTTGAGGCTCTGGTCATGGGGTATTCTATCGTTAGACATGTCGGGAAAGTGTGTGGAGTAAAGGGTACCAGAGTAGAGTGCTATCCAGGAATTAGGTTAAGGCAGACGTTGAGGAAAGTAGAAGAGAGGGGGGAGGCAAAGGAGAAGGTGGTAGTGTTTCACGTTGGTACTAACAACGTAAGACAAGCAGGTATAAGTACCAAGATAGTTGGAGATGTGTGAGATCTGGTAAATGCAGCACGGATGAAATTTAAGAAAGCGGAGATTGTTATCACTGGAATTCTGTGTAGGAGGGATACTGACTGGAGGGGGATTGGGGATTTAAATGAGACTATGGAGTGGGTATGTGGGAAACTGGGAGTGAAATTTCTAGATCCTAATGGGTGGGTAGGAGATAGGGATCTGCGCTCAGATGGCCTTCACTTAAACCGCAGTGGTACGTATAAGTTAGGAAATTTGTTTAGAAGGGTTATACGGAGGTACATTCAGGGAAACAGAGTGGCCTAGGGAGCGGTGTTAAAGGAACAGGGAACTGGAAATCAAGTAGGGATGACAAAACTGTTAGTGCTCAACTGTAGAAGTATTGTAAAGAAAGGAATAGAATTAAGTAATTTAATAGATATATACTTACCAGATATTGTAATAGGAGTTGAATCATGGCTGAGAAATGATATAATGGATGCAGAAATTTTCTCTCGGAAGTGGAGGGTGTATCGTAGAGATAGAATAGGAATGGTAGGAGGGGGAGTATTCATTCTCGTGAAAGAAGAATTTGTAAGCTACGAAAAAGTTAAAGATGACAAGCACGAAATTCTAGGGTAAGGCTCATTTCAAAGATAATAGGCAACTTGATGTCTTTGGAGTGTAAGACCAGGAAAGGGTAGCGCAGATACTGATTCAGAATTATTTGATAAGATAATCAGCTACGTGGGAAAACGATAAAGAAAGGAACGTGATTGTAGCGGGTGATCTCAATTTACCAAATGTCAATTGGGAAGGTAATGCGAACGACAGGAACCATGACCAACAAATGGCAAATAAGTTAATATGGGAAGGGCACCTGATTCAGAAAGTGATGGAACCAACTAGAGGAAACAATATTCTGGTTGTGGTGCTGGTAAAACCAGATGAGCTCTATAGAGAAACCGAAGTAATACATGGTATTAGTGATCACGAAGCGGTTTTTGTCGTAGTTAAAAATAAATGTGAAAGAAAGGAAGAGATTAAAATTAGGACTGTTAGGCAGTACCATATGGCTGATAAAACAGGCATGAGGGAGTTTTTAATAAGTAACTATGATCTGTGGAAAACGGTAAATAAAAATGTAAACAGACTCTGGGATGGGTTTAAAGCAATTGTTGAGGAATGTGAAAATAGGTTTGTACCTTTAAAGGTGTTGAGGAATGGTAAAGACCCACTATATTATAACAGGGAAGTAAAGAGTCTAAGAAGGAGGTGCAGGTTGGAAAGAAATAGAGTTAGAAATGGCTGTGGAAGTAAGGAGAAATTGAAGGAACTTACTAGGAAATTGAATCTAGCAAAGAAGTCAGCTAAGGATAACATGATGGCAAGCATAATTGGTGGCCATACTAATTTTAGTGAAAAATGGAAGAGTATGTATAGGTATTTTAAGGCAGAAACAGGTTCCAAGAAGGACATTCCAGGAATCATTAATGAACAAGGGGAGTGTGTATGCGAGGATCTTCAAAAGGCAGAATTATTCAGTCACCAGTGTGTTGGTTACAAGGATAATGTCCAGACAGAGGAGGTTACTAATACTAAAGAAGTATTAAAATTTACCTATGACAGCAATGACATTTACAGTAAGATACAAAAGTTGAAAACTAGAAAAGCAGCTGGAATTGATAAGGTTTCGGGGGATATACTAAAGACAGTGGGTTGGGATATAGTACCATATCTGATGTAATATTTAATACTAAAAGGGTGTGGGGTAATAAGCTTACTTCTGACAACATACCATATGAGTTCTGGGAAAAGGAGATTGGCGTTCGTTTTCCCCATTAAATTTGAGGTTATCTAATTCTGTCATTGAAATAATACTATGAATTCATTTGATAAAACAAAAGATATTCTTTAAATTGTATATAAAAAATAGTAAGTCTTGTTGCGATAAAACAGGTGAGAATATGAAATTATGACATTGCAACTGAAAGAAACTAGGCCTGAATTTGAATTCTTCTTGACCGGACATTTAACAATTTATACGAAATATATCTCTCACAGTTTCACTTGACTGTACCTTCAACACTTTGAGTGTAATTACGACGTATTCCTTATCTGGGGTTTACTGTAAATGTGTCACGCCTAATTTGGTGATGTATCCATGTGATTGCTTCTTCTCCATATAGAGGACTTCTTTGTAAGTGTCCTGTATCCCTTCATGGTAAGTCTTCCCGTCCATATCTTCAACGAAGAGACCGACCAACTGTAGCCTCATTCTCTCAATGACCAAGGGGTAATGAATCACTGAGTCCTCTCTTTCCCGTAGACTCCCGTTGACTTAATGACCGACTGAGGCCTCTGCTTCTCTTTCACACTCCGACCAACTGTCGCCTCTCCTTCCAATTGAATAATGACTGACGCTACAAGATACAGCCACCTTCTACAGACGTTGGTTGACGCACCTACGTAATCTCCAGAAATAACTATTATTTACTCCCACCTCGCGACAAATATTACATGTAATGGTGAAATTCCCCGGGGCTCCCAGTAGGTCTCTCCCAGCAGTGAGCGCACCGCCAAATGAGCACGATGACATAGCCATGACGTAGCAATGACTCTGCATTTACTCCAACAATATTGCACAATGTAACAATGTCACGTCCAACATCTGATATTGAGATTTTCCTAGCCGGCTGACTAACTTTTGAAACTTATAAAAATCTGGATTAAATATGGAAAATTTGAATATCTACATTTAAAATGGTAATTATAAAATTAACATTCATTAAATAAAATACACACACGTCGGACCTTGTACTCACACTTACTTGTTACCTGCTTACTTACACATACGTTATTTGAAGGGCGCCAGCTGTCACTCAGTACAGCAATAATAGAATGAGACTCTTGACTATCTCTAGGGTGTGGGGTAATAAGCTTACTTTTGACAACATACCATATAAGTTCTGGGAAAAGGAGATTGGCGTTCGGTTTCCCCATTAATTTTGAGGTTAAGATATTTTACTGTTAATGAAATAAAACTATGAATTCGTTTGATAGAACAATATATATTCTTTAAATAATATATCAAAAAATAGTGAGTCTTGTTGCGATAAAACAGATGAGAATATGAAATTAAGACATTGCAACTGAAAGAAACTAGGCATGAATTTGAATTCTTCTTGACCGGACATTTAACAATTTATACGAAATATTTCCCTCACTGATTCACTTGACTGTACCTTTAACACTTTGAGTGTAATTACGACGTAATCCATTGCTCTGGTGTTTACTGTAGATGTGTCACGCCTAACGTGGTGATACATCCTTGCGACTGCTTCTTCTCCATATCATCTGACTTCTTTGTAAGTCAATATGGTATGACCTCTTGGCAGGTCCAGGGTTGCCCTCTCTGACTCCTTGGTAAGCCTTGCGTCCGCGTCTTCCACTAAGTGACGGACCAACCATTTGGTCTCACTCTCTTAATGACCAATAATTAATGGCTCACTGAGTCTTCTCCATCTCTCGTTCACACTCGTTGGCTGACCACCTAAGGCCTCTTGATCTAGTAGACTACTTCACTGTACTGCATCCGTATAAGTAATGACTGGCGCTACAATATGCATCCACCTTATATAGACGTTGGTTGACACAACTACGTAATCTCCAGAAATAACAATGACATACGCCCACCTACGCGACAGATATTACATCCAGTGGTGAAATAGCCCCGCGGCGACTAACTCCGTGAGCGCATATCTAAATAAATACGATGGCGTAGCCATGGAGTGGCGATGACTTGGCAGAATCTCCACTGGTCTAGCAATACAACAACATCACTTCCAATCTCTGATATATACAACAATTCTCACTGTACAGGTGTTTAATGATAATCTACACATACGTATATATGTATACATCTAAGTGCAATCTTGCAAGCAACAGGCAATTGCAAAATTGAATAAAACGGATAATTACAATAATAGTAACAATATCACAGATAAAATAATAATAATACTGACATAATAATAATAATAATAATAATAATAATAATAATAATAAAATACAGATAAAATCATACAATAATAATAATACAGATATCATCTTGTAACGGGATTTGAACCGTTACAATTCGCCTCCCTCATAAATAAATCGAAGAACAAAGAATCGATTGATTTATGAACAAAATTATATATATATAACACTGACACATATAAACACTTTAAATAAGTATACAACAATAATTTTCTTTTTCAGCATCCATACATTTTATAATACATCACATATGAGAATTTTTCTCGCACATTGCCATCGTAGATAACTGTTCAGTGTCCCATTCTCATACAATACACAAGAGCATAGCCCTTAATTTAACACACACAGATAATTTTCAATCAATATACAACATTCTTCTCCTTTTTTTTAACATATCAAAACATTTTGTGAAAATTCACTTATATGAGAACTGTTCTCGCATATTGTTATCGCAGTTAACTGTCCAATGTCCTGTTCTCCGTTTTTTTGTCACACAGTACATGACAATGTAGCACTTATTCTTCCAATACACCAATACGACACTTGGTTCACACGCATATCGCAGATGTTAATTTTATTTTGCCAGTTTCTTACAAAAATTTAATCATCTTATTATTACCTCAACAAATCTCACGTGAAATACTTCCTTACATATATAATATTATAAATAGCGACAATATCCCCTTCCTGATCTTTTAAGAATATGCACACTTCCCGATACGGTTCACAATAGTGAAATACCCCTGATACAAAATACTAACTTCAACATATTTCCCGCCTCTGCAGATGATGAAAATGGAACTCTGAGTAGCACTCTGTCACTCAAACTGAATCAATTTTGCCCTTGTAAACTTACATATCTCAATAAATCACATCCTTCTTGGCAACAATAATTAAAGGTTCAATACGATAGCTACAAGATGGTTCAATTATTCCGTAATCCAGCATAATGTTTATTTGTTCTTAGACTTCACTAGCATATTTAAGTTGAATGGGGTACTTACCTCCCACAAAAGATCAATGGTCATTTACTACAAATTTATGTTCATATACGTGTTCTTCCTCACTTACCACTAAATACATCTCGATGCTTACCTAACATCGAACACAATTACTCCTCCTGTAATTCACTTAAATTACCTCACGTCACTGCCTCATACCGACTATCCCTCGGATACTGGTCGTACAGGCACGTAACACACCCAACAAAACATTTCCTCTCACTAGGAACAACTTCCCTTACCTCTCATATATTTCAAAGAACACACGTCACCAACACACTTACCTCAGACCATCATAATTAACACATACTTCTTTGCTAGTTATATCCCAGAACAAACACACACTACCTAAATCAAAGTCTACTCTACTTCCATAATTTGCAACCAAGTCAGCTCCTAAAACAACTGAATACACAAGTTTTGGTACAACGCATAGATGAAACTTACAATCATCTTCTATCGTGATTACTACCGCTATCATCCTATTTACTCACTGTGACTTACCCAACAGCTTTATAATATCTAATAGTACCTTTGCTTACCTTCACAATTTCCATCATCGGAGTTACTATCTCACTACTTACGTCATATTCTCGGTATTCTAGGTATTTACATCACTTAACAACACACTTCTTACGTCTAACTTACTACTGCCATTAATTACTTCATTATTTATGACTACGTCATTACTTAAATATCTCACTTAACACTACTTAGGTCTCAATCACACTACTCTTAGATCTACTTTCACTATATAACTACTTATACTAAATACCTGTTCATCTACTACCTTCAGCCTGTCCACATAACTTACCCGATTCCCTGTGAATCTGAAATACTCTGGCTCGATAACGACACCTGGATAACATTCATATTAAGACTATCATAGTCTCTCTGATAACTCAAACCCGTACGCCTCCCATCTTCCGATTCTCTCCGATTACTCCTCTGACCTTCTCTCTCATAACTCAAATACATACGCCTCCCATCTTCAGATTCTCTCTGATTACTCTTCTGACCTTCTCTCTCATAACTCAAATACATACGCCTCCCATCTTCCGATTCTCTCTGATTACTCTTCCGATCCTCTCTCTCATAACTCAAATACATACGCCTCCCATCTCCCGATTCTCTCTGATTACTCTTCCGACCACTATCACCTTCGACACAACTATTAATCCTCTGCGGATCATGATTACTCCTTCTCTGATACACGGCTAACATTTTCCCCCTTCTCTCTACTATACTAGTTTCTCCAGACATCATGCGCTCTCTCTTGCGCGCGCGTAAACATTCTTCCCAAAGCCTGTCAATGAGCACTTTAATCTCTCCTAAATTAGACATATTATTCCAGTATACTCGAAACCATATTCTACTTTCACCGACAAAAACATTCGACAAGATTTCCACCACGTATTCCCATTCATTAATATTATTCCTCGACTTACTTGCAAATCTTTTCTCAACTACTTTTACAAACTCTATAGGATTAAACTGTTTTCCAGAAAACTTGGTTAAATCACGATCCCTACTGAACAAACCACTCGCTACTATCACGTCTAAACCTGTCTTACCTCTACCTTTCTGCCGTATCACTTCCTGGCAGTTTACAACTTCTTCTTCTTCTTCTTCTTCTTCTTCTTCCGCTGCTCTCTCAGAATTCTCTTTCACTATTCTCACGTCTTCCTGCAATTCTTCTTCTCTCTTTCTCACCTGCTGTGATAGCGTTTCCTGTTCGTTCCGTAGTTCAGTGACCTCCACAAGTTTGCTTTCAATTTGTTCATTTCTACTAATCTGTTCCCCCATCTCTTCCCCAACTGCATTGCAAATCTTGTCCAATCTCTTCTCGACTACCTCATGAATTTCTTCCCGATTACTAGAACTTTTATCACTTAATTCTACGATATTCTCTGTACAAGTTCCTTTGACATGCTCAATTTGAGTATGAAGCTCGCTCCGACTCGACTCCATTTCTTCCCTAAGGGCAACACACTTTTCATTTGACTTACTTTCTAACTTAGATGTTTGATTATTTATCTCTAATATCTTAGTATCTATATTACTAATGATCGTATTACAATTTTCTTTATTACTGCCAATTAATTCTTCCATCTGTTTCTTATTATTTTCATTACTAATACCAATCATTTCTTCCATTTTCTTACTTATCTCTTTCTTACTATTTTCGTTACTACTATCAATCTTTTCCTCCATATGTTCCATATGTTTCTTGAGCCCGGTCATTTCGGCCATGAACAAATTAAGAAAATCTTGGTTCATTCCCCCCACGATTTCTTTTTGGGTTTCAGTATGCTTCTCAATTTCTGCACTTTCCTGAATTGCTTCAGAACCTTCCATCGTGCTCACCTGCTCCCTATTTTCAATCTCACCTTGGATGTCCGCAGAAGCAATGAACTCGTCGTCACATGACTTGTTATTGTCTTCCTTGTCCATCTTTGGTTCACTAGTGATAGTACGCGATCTCAAATTAATTTCCCTCTTCAAATCCCTTGACATATCCCCAAAATACAAATATATATCACAAAATTACACTCTTAACATTTACCGGTAATAATTCCGTTGGCTTAAATGTGCATACTCTTCCCAAATGAACCTATGATATGCTGTCATTCAGACCAAATTCTGAATTTCTTCGTGCACCACGTTGCGGGGCCAAAATGAGATTTTCCTAGCCGGCTGACTAACTTTTGAAACTTATAAAAATCTGGATTAAATATGGAAAATTTGAATATCTACATTTAAAATGGTAATTATAAAATTAACATTCATTAAATAAAATACACACACGTCGGACCTTGTACTCACACTTACTTGTTACCTGCTTACTTACACATACGTTATTTGAAGGGCGCCAGCTGTCACTCAGTACAGCAATAATAAAATGAGACTCTTGACTATCTCTAGGGTGTGGGGTAATAAGCTTACTTTTGACAACATACCATATAAGTTCTGGGAAAAGGAGATTGGCGTTCGGTTTCCCCATTAATTTTGAGGTTAAGATATTTTACTGTTAATGAAATAAAACTATGAATTCGTTTGATAGAACAATATATATTCTTTAAATAATATATCAAAAAATAGTGAGTCTTGTTGCGATAAAACAGATGAGAATATGAAATTAAGACATTGCAACTGAAAGAAACTAGGCATGAATTTGAATTCTTCTTGACCGGACATTTAACAATTTATACGAAATATTTCCCTCACTGATTCACTTGACTGTACCTTTAACACTTTGAGTGTAATTACGACGTAATCCATTGCTCTGGTGTTTACTGTAGATGTGTCACGCCTAACGTGGTGATACATCCTTGCGACTGCTTCTTCTCCATATCATCTGACTTCTTTGTAAGTCAATATGGTATGACCTCTTGGCAGGTCCAGGGTTGCCCTCTCTGACTCCTTGGTAAGCCTTGCGTCCGCGTCTTCCACTAAGTGACGGACCAACCATTTGGTCTCACTCTCTCAATGACCAATAATTAATGGCTCACTGAGTCTTCTCCATCTCTCGTTCACACTCGTTGGCTGACCACCTAAGGCCTCTTGATCTAGTAGACTACTTCACTGTACTGCATCCGTATAAGTAATGACTGACCTAGCAGCCATTCTCATAGGTCCCGAGGGACCAGTGAGGAATTTTAGCCCTTCGACCTCGTTTTTGGGCCTTGAGTGCTTTTTCTTCATAGTTTTCTCGCTCGATGACTTCACTTTGGTGGTCTGAGGCTGATTTCCAATTTCTTAGTCTTCACTGGTCAGAATATGACCTGGCCCCTTGCGGGGCGAATGACTGACGCTACAATATGCATCCACCTTATATAGACGTTGGTTGACACAACTACGTAATCTCCAGAAATAACAATGATATACTCCCACCTACGCGACAGATATTACATCCAGTGGTGAAATAGCCCCGCGGCGACTAACTCCGTGAGCGCATATCTAAATAAATACGATGACGTAGCCATGGAGTGGCGATGAATTGGCAGAATCTCCACTGGTCTAGCAATACAACAACGTCACTTCCAATCTCTGATATATACAACAATTCTCACTGTACAGGTGTTTAATGATAATCTACACATACGTATATATGTATACATCTAAGTGCAATCTTGCAAGCAACAGGCAATTGCAAAATTGAATAAAACGGATAATTACAATAATAGTAACAATATCACAGATAAAATAATAATAATAATAATAATAATAATAATAATAATAATAATAATAATAATAATAATAATAATAATAATAAAATACAGATAAAATCATACAATAATAAAAATACAGATATCATCTTGTAACGGGATTTGAACCGTTACAATTTAGGTCTCTCCCAGCAGTGAGCGCACCGCCAAATGAGCACGATGACATAGCCATGACGTAGCAATGACTCTGCATTTACTCCAACAATATTGCACAATGTAACAATGTCACGTCCAACATCTGATATATAACAATTACCACTGTACATGTCTTTAATGTTAATCTACACACACACATATATATGCATAGTTAACTACAATCATCCAAGCGACAAGCACTGCAGAATCGAATTGAATAATAATTATAATGCATTAATAGTAATCTCACAGATAAAATAATAATAATAATAATAATAATAATAATAATATCACATGTGAAATAATAATAATAATAATAAAAATACAGATATCACCTTGTAACGGGATTTGAACCGTTACACTGAAGAACTTGTTTGATTATTGTTTGCATGAAGGAACTTTACCAAATGAATGGAGAGTTGCTATAGTAGCCCCTTTATATAAAGGAAAGGGTGATAGACATAAAGCTGAAAATTACAGGCCAGCAAGTTTGACATGCATTGTATGTAAACTTTGGGAAAGCATTCTTTCTGATTATATAAGACATGTTTGCAAAATTAATAACTGGTTTGATAGAAGGCAGTTTGGGTTTAGGAAAGGTTATTCCACTGAAGCCCAACTTGTAGGATTCCAGCAAGATATAGCAGATGTCCTGGATTCAGGAGGTCAATTGGACTGTATCGCGATTGATCTGTCTAAGGCATTTGATAGGGTAGATCATGTGAGACTACTGGCAAAAATGAGTGCAACTGGACTTGACAAAAGAGTGACTGAATGGGTGGCTCTGTTTCTAGAAAACAGAACTCACAGAATTAGAGTAGGTGAAGCTTTATCTGACCCTGTAATAATTAAAAGGGGAATTTCTCAAGGCAGTATTATTGGACCTTTATGTTTTCTTATATATATCAATGATATGTGTAAAGAAGTGGAATCAGAAATAAGGCTTTTCGCAGATGATGTTATTCTGTACAGAGTAATAAATAAGTTACAAGATTGTGAGCAACTGCAAAATGACCTCGATAATGTTGTGAGATGGACGGTAGGCAATGGTATGATGATAAACGGGGATAAATGTCAGGCTGTGAGTTTCACAAATGAGAAAATTCCTCTCAGTTTTAATTACTGCGTTGATGGGGTGAAAGTTCCCTTTGGGGATCATTGTAAATACCTAGGTATTAATATAAGGAAAGATCTTCATTGGGGTAATCACATAAATATGATTGTAAATAAAGGGTACAGATCTCTGCACATGGTTATAAGAGTATTTAGGGGTTGTAGTAAGGATGTAAAGGAGAGAGCTTATTTGTCTCTGGTGAGACCCCAACTAGAGTATGGTTCCAGTGTATGGAACCCTTACCAGGATTACTTGATTCTGGAACTGGAAAAAATCCAAAGAAAAGCAGCTCGATTTGTTCTGGGCGATTTCCGACAAAAGAGTAGCGTTACAAAAATGTTGCAAAGTTTGGGCTGGGAAGACTTGGGAGAAAGGAGACGAGTTGCTCGACTAAGTGGTATGTTCCGAGCTGTCAGTGGAGAGATGGCGTGGGAGGACATCAGTAGACGAATTTGGAGGGTGTTTTTAAATGTAGGAAAGATCACAATATGAAGATAAAGTTGGAATTCAAGAGGACAAATTGGGGCAAATATTCGTTTATAGGAAGGGGAGTTAGGGATTGGAATAACTTATCAAGGTAGATGTTCAATAAATTTCCAATTTCTTTGCAATCATTTAAGAAAAGGCTAGGAAAACAACAGTAGGAAATCTGCCACCTGGGGCCTATTCCACAAAAGTATGGTCTTGTACATTACAAGTGAATTCTCTAGTAACTTGTACAAATACCAGAGTTTCTGTTCCACAAAAGAATTTTCTACAGTTGTACTTTACTACTCCATACTTACAAATTACCAGTGAATTTTTATGGGTGTGTTCCACGAAAGTACTAGTACTTGTAACTTACTAGTCAATTGGGAAGAATTCTCTACCAGTGAAAGGACATTAATACATAAATGTACTAGTGCTATTTAAATATGCTTATTTCAGATACATTTTGATAAATATGTGGTCTAGCAGTAGACATAGTGATGAAAATAAACCATCTGTACAGGGAAAGAATAAACTTCCAGTTTAACACTGTATTTTAATACAATGAACGTTTTAGCTTAAGCACAATACAAGTGGAAGAACTTTTGATAGATAATGGCCATAGGTTAAAACATCCTACGAACAGAAATCTCTCTCTGCTAAACAACGGTTACTAACATCACTACATTGGCTAGGAAATGGTGGTCATTCTGTGGTAGCTGCAATAAATGTTATAAAATTTCCTCAAATTGTTCGTTGGCCTGAAAATACTGAACAAACATGTTCGTAAAAGGACATTCCTGGAATCATTAATGAGCAGAATATCTCTTCCATACGTCCAACTTTTCCCCTCAAAAGCTCCATGAGCTTTTCCCAAGTCAAATATTTCCATCCAATCATTTATTTTGACTTGTTTTTTCAGACTCTCGCTGAATGCACCAAAACAAACATCTTTCCTTCTTTCTATTTCCTTCAAAATGAATAACTTCGGTTCTCTTGACAACATTTTAACAATTCATGCAGAGTTTGCAATTATGTTTGGCGGCCGAATATCGTTATTAGCGGCAAATGATTCCTAATGACAGACCAAGGTAGCCTATATCACCTATCGTGGAACATATGCAAGGATCACGGAAGAACATAATGGGTGAGAATAACGGAGTAATTTTCCATCATCAAAGAAATAAACTGAAAAATAACATCGCAGCATTAAGAAATTCACAGGAATATTAGTTCTTTGAATCTTAGCTGCATAAGTTACCTTAAAATACGATATTACGATAAATGCGGCAAGTATAACCTAATTTAACGAATGAAATACGAGGATAAACAACTGATTCATGCTATGACGTAGTATGTTTATTGATATGTCGTCACTTGTAAAACTTGTAACTATTCACTGGTAATATACAAGAGACTTTTAATCTTTTGTGGAACAGAAATGTACAACTCCATACATTACAAGAACCCGCACTAGTAACTTGTAATGTACAAAACCATACTTTTGTGGAATAGGCTCCTGGGCGACTGCCCTAACTGTAGATCAGTAGTGATTGATTGATTGATTGATTGATTGATTGATTGATTGATTGATTGATTGATTGATTGATTGATATTGAGGAGTTAGGGATTGGAATAATTTACCCAGGTACATGTTGATAAATGTAAACACTCTTTGAAATTATTTAAAGAATGTCTAGGTAAACAACTGATGAGCAAACTGCCACCAAGGGGACTGCCCTAGATGTACATAAGTGGTGATTGATTGATTGATTGATTGATTGATTGATTGATTGATTGATTGACTGATTGATTGATAATATGTATTACTCATGGTGTTGAAGAATGAGAGGCATGATTAATTTAAACCCTTACAGTAGTTTCTCATTTCTTGAGTCAATAATTCCTTTCAGATCTATGGTATTTACCACCCCAAGAAATGTTTGTTTCGATCTCTTCTATCATCTCAAGAAGCTGGAGTATGTAGTGTTTCCGAGGAAATGGCGTATGTCTTTCAGGCGAATGAAACTGGATTAACCCTGTGACTAAAGAATCGCGTGGAACTTCGAACACAAGTGAAGTTTAATTAATTAAAAATGTATTGTAGATGGTACAATACACAGCGTGTTGAATCAGGATTACCAACATTCAAGTCTATTATAGTCACAGCGATTACACGTATCATTATTACAAGACTTTTCTTTTTCGTATAATGTAACATTTAACTTTTTCAATGTACATTTAATGTTTATGCCATATATGATATACTTACATATAAAATAAGAGTTTTGTCTGTACATTGCTCAGAATTTGAAAAGAATGGTATTTCTGTATCGGTCATGTCCACAGTAACAAGGAAATGCACTTTTTAATTTTCCGTAATGTCTGTCTGTCTGTCTGTCTGTCTGTCTGTCTGTCTGTCTGTCTGTCTGTCTGTCTGTCTGTCTGTCTGTCTGTCTGCCTGCAGGTACACGCATCTCGAGAAAACGACTGAAGTGAATTTAATGAAAATCGGTATGTATAGTCGGGGGATGAGCCATTACAATCTAGACTATAAATCATTTTATTCACGCTGAGTAAAATGGTAGTTTAGGGGAAGGTCTAAAATGTAATTCTCAATTATTTATATTATTAGTGGTGCTATCGATAAATACTACATAACTAAAGTTAAATAGAATTAAATTTACTATCATTTATGTCTTATACATTTTTTACCGTACCGGCTATGATAACACAGATATTCATGAATTTGTCCATATCAACGCCCAGCCACGAGAAAATGGGATAACAGAATTTAGTGAAAATCGGTATATAGAGTCGGGGAATAAGAATCTACAGTCAAGTCTAAACTATAAACAATTTTACTCACCCTGGATGAAATTGTAGTTTAGGGGAAGGCACCTAAAATTTAATTTTTAAATACCTATATTATTGGTCCTATCGAAAAGTACTACATAACAAAATTTATAGAGAATACAATCTCCGATCATTTACGTTTTATTCAGTTTTACCGTACCGCCTAAGATAAGAGTGGTATTTCAGAGTCGGAAGAAAACTAAATGTGAAGGCCTACAATATCGAAAGCACATAACATTGATCAACAACAACATTGCATTGAACATTGTTTGTTGTGATGTTCTTTGTCCCTTATTCTGCCACTCAACTCCGATAGATGGGATTACTGCTGCGTGCCGAGTGTAACAGCCTGACTGAATACTGGCGGGAAATAGCTGGAGAGTTAGAAAACTTTCTTCCTTAGCATGTATTCCTCTGGTTCATACATTTTCTGATACTGCTGTTACATATATAAATTGACTCATTCGGAACAAATATTTCAGTTTCCTACGGAAATCAACATCTATATCATCTGCTGGAACGTAACACACTAGTTCACCATAGTATTCCCGTAACACTATCCTCCGCCACAATAACATGCAGTTACCTACACATGGCAGATGCCACCCATTTTCATCGGAGGGTCTGCCTTACGAGGGCTGTACCCGGCTAGAAATAGCCTTACGAAATTATAATTATTATCATAGTATTCCAGCTATTCGATCCCTACTCTGACGTGCTGTTTTGAATGAGCAATGTGCACACTTAGGCCTAAGTCAGAGGCCCACTTCGTAGTAGTAGTAGTAGTAGTAGTAGTAGTAGTATGACCTGGTTTAGAATTACAATTTACGCCTAATCCAAATTATAGCACTCCAATTCACTAAATAACTCAAAATTCAACCCTGAAAAGAGCCGTTTCTTAAGGAAAGCGTCTTCCTCTTCACTTTTATTGAATTCTATATTCATTTTATTCTAAATTACCAGTGAAGAGGGGGTTTCTCCTCTGGCTTGGAGGATTTTTCCGCCGCCAGTGTAGTGAATTGAGATTTTCCGACTCATCAGGTACTCCGCCATTGTAATGACCTATGCTCATTTCAGTTGGGAAGACCACTAAGACAGTCTTTCTGAGGATGTAAAAATTCAGGCCATTATAATGAAAACTCCCCAACCTGATTGTGACTGATGGTAGGCAAGCGAGCCTACTATTACAATGAAAATTCCCTAACCCAGTCTTCATATGAGAAAGGGCGGTTAGTGACTTCCCCGTCGCGTTTCATTTTTTTCTTTACGTCGCACTGACACAAACAGGTCTTATGGCGACGATGGGACAGGAAGGAGCTAGGAGTGGGAAGGAAGGGGCCGTGGCCTTAATTATGTACAGGCCCAGCATTTGCCTGGCGTGAAAATAGAAAACCACGGAAAACCATTTTCAGGGCTGCCGACAGTGGGGTTCGAACCCACTATCTCCCGATTATTGGATACTGGTCGCAATTAAGCGACTGCAGCTATCGATCTCGGTCGTCGCGTTTCTAGGGTAACGTTAAGAGCTGTGCAATGTACAATCTTGCTCACAACGCGTACACTAACCTAGATTTATGTATACAATGCCGAATTCCGCAGCGAAGCACGGGTACATCAGCTAGTGTTTTCATATAGCAGACATTTATGATTGTGAGCACTCCTACGTCTGATATGAGAGTTGGAAATCTGGCTGCCCTTCACAAGGTCAATTCAGGGCTAGCAAGTCTTTGAAGCCATGTTGTCAACGCCCGACGTCGGCATTCTGGTCGCTATGTCTCACTGAATATCTTCTACCCGGCCTGCAAGTTAACTCATCTTTGGAAGATATTACTTAAAATGATTATCTTAATGTGGTGTAAATAATTCCTTTCATTCCTTCTTGTCAGTTCACAAATGACCCAATGATCCTTAAACTAAAAAGGCTCAGACTGTTTAGACTGGCCTTTCACTGCTGCATCCCCAGTTCAAATCTCGATGACTCCATATGAAATGTGCATAGGACGTTGAGGTCGTGTGACTGGATTCCTCCAATATTATCTTGCGTATCATTCTAGTTTCTTTATTTTCTGGCCTATTCCCAATTACTTGAGCGAGGGCAGATCAGTATACCTATCACAGCGCCACAAAACGAGGGACTGTAGAAACAAGCGTGGTATCACTTTCAATTGTGTTACTGATGTAGAATTTATGACTACGCAATTTTCATAACACTGTAATTGATTGCCGTTTAAACAAAGAAAACATCTATCCCCTTCAGTGACGACCACTCCTTAGAAACTAATGAGCTGTAGCTCACTAATTATTTCCATTCAATTAAATAACACTTTTTCTCTTTCAAACTGTGACTGTAAACGAAACACGGCAAATATTTGAAACACTCTCTTCTTAACAAGCGGTGCTGATGCTGAGTTAAGTAGGCTTACGTATGCCGTATAAGAACTGAATGATGACAGGCTGGTGGAAGCCGTGTGGATAAAATACCTGTAGGCATGCGCGGGGAAATTGTGTCATGGCTGCACTTTGTCACTGTAGGAGCTGATATACTCATCGCTCCTCAGTAGGAGATTGAGTTGTAAGGTAAAAGGTGTGACGTTTATATGCATGTTCCTACTTTTCTTACGTTGTGGTGAGCACAGCGAAAAGCTTGTTAAAGAGGATTTTTTTCAGTTTGAACTCTGGAGGAAAAAGTGGAAATAAATTAGTTGGGTAAGTCTACTTCAAAGTGAACGTTATACTTCTATTATTATCTAGTTTATCTCTTGTATATCTGTTTGCTTGATTTTTATCCGTTAGGTTGGTCGGTGGAAAGTCGTGGTATTTCAGGTAAGGCACGGTTCAGATTATTTTATAATATTGGTAATAAGTGTCTTTCTACAAAAACCTGGAATTGCTTACGAATGAATCTGTGTTTTCCCGGGCTGGATAATTGTGTTCGATACACTATGTGATTCTATGTAACTTAATGCCTTTTCTGAGATTTGTGCAAGTGTCGACGGAGCCAGTGTGACTCCAATTGTCGTTTTCTCGCGAAAATAACAAACAAGGGCAACAGAACAACCATCGCAATCTATGGAATTCTATATGACCACGGGAATCCATAATACTTTCATTAAAATGAGGCATAAACGCTTTAATACCTTTACCCTCAAACTGATGTCATTTTTTCCAAGATGTTTCCTTGGTTACCCACTTTTAATTAGTGCTTTCGTCATCAGAGAGTGATCTAAAGCTAAGTGCTGGCACTCTCTCTACAGCAGTCACAAGTAAGACATTTCTGCCATTCCAACCCCGCTCATGCTACTGTCAGCAATAGGGCAAACCATTGAAAAGAAGGTCCACGATTTAACGGAGCTGGCACCCGCTGTATGAGCTCTAGGACAGACACGAACTGCGCAATTCAGGAAAGGTCGAGGAAGTGTTCACTAATCTCCTTATCCGAATTCCGCAACTTGCCCTTCGGGTAGAAAAACAGGTACGTCCGACTAGCTTGTAGAGTTCTTGCAATATCCTCGTTAACGACCGGCACGCTTTTGAAGCCTAGCTGGCGGACTGTGTTTAGATTCCTTGTCCGCGGTGTGCCAGGATTTTCCCAACTCGAGACACTCTCCGTTTCAACTATTTAGCCTCCAAGAGCGAGCAGCGAGACTGGACAGAACTGCGCAACAATGGCGACCTGAGAAGCGAGCCGGCTTCAGGACCAGGACGCTTTTGAAGTACTCCACGTGGACTATCATTGACAAAGCAACCATGCTATTGGTCAAGAGCCATCTGCTATTGGTCACAACAGACGCAACTGTACATGGTAATTATTGGGGAAGCACGATTAACATGAACACAGGCATGTGAAATGAGGAACAACTATTAATGCAAACAATCCTATAACAATATACGAAAACAAAGAGAAAACAGAACACTAATAGAGCTTGTTTCTCATATATATTTTTGAACGAGTCTTATGCGCGGAGTTTTCAATATAATATTCACAAGTAAACATAAGCATTGAACTTTATTCATAAACAAATATTTTGAAGGAATGTTTTATGTACGAAGCTATCAAAAATAACCACAAACAAAACAATTAAAACTTGCGTCATAAATACATTTTCATAATAAATGTCATATTACTGTATATTATGCATTTTATGATACGAAATGTGAAAAGTTCTACCACCAGATGAACAGTCTCCATTGGGAAACGTCATTTTCTGAAGGAATGTCCGCTATCTAATCTCATTTCTTGATATAAAACAATCTGCCATCTTCCCCAGAACGCCTTAGCAGCCTCCGAAGACTGCCAAACTCCACGTTTTAAGGCGACTTAACATCTAGGAGGATAACGTTGGGGGCGGGGGCAGGAAACGCCAGACATAAATCTAGTTACTGTCAGGGTTTGCAAGTTGCTTTACGTCGCACCGACATAGATAGATCTCATGGCGACGATGGGACAGGAAAGGGAAGGAAGCGGCCGTAGCCTCAATTATGGTACAGCCCCAGCATTTGCCTGGTGTGAAAATGGAAAATCACCGAAAACCATCTTCAGGGTTGCCGACGGCGGGCTTCGAACCCACCATCTCCCGAATGTAAGCTCACAGCTACGCGACACGAACCGCACGGCCAACTCACTCTGTAATGGACACTACAAGACATCAGAAGCGTTGGAGGGGGGAGGGTCGTACTGATCCCTGCCTCTGCACAGCTTCTCATAACGCACGGAGACAGACTGATCAGGTCCAGGGACTGTACATACCTCTATACAGCATTCCAGATGCGCTCAAAACGATTGAGGTTGGGTGACCTTGAGGGCCAGTTAAATATCTTTATCTCCGTGGAGTGTTTATCGAGCCAATCGAACACAATTCGGGGGCGATGAGCAGGTGCATTATCTTGTTGCATAATATACGTCTTCTTCAGGGAGCGGGAGGTGAACAAATGGGTGGATATGAACTGACGGCAGGTTCCTGTATCGTCCGCCCACGAGAGGTTGTGGCAAATGTACCAGGGGTCCTATTACATAGCATGTAAACGATCCCTGTACTAAAACATCCACCTGGCCAGCACAGTGCCACTTCACCACAACACAGGTATCTCTAATTCAGTTGCTCGTCAGTGTGAAGTATATTCTGTACGAAATGATTTTTATTTCACTTAAGTCGGTTAACGCGTGTATTTGCGACGAACTCTCGAGAAGTGCGTCGATTCCTAATCGTAAACTTTCATATTTTCGAGAACCATTCTTAAGCCTGTAGTACACGATCAATTTTTTGTCAAATTCAAGACTTGACAAGAATTTTCAATAATTGACAAGTTTACTTATCAAATCGCTTGCAATACTTGACAAGTTTACTTAACACATCGCTTGCAATACTTGACAAGTTTAGTTATCAAATCGCTTGCAATACTTGACAAGTTTACTTAACACATCGCTTGCAATACTTGACAAGTTTACTTATCAAATCGCTTGCAATACTTGACAAGTTAACTTATCAAATCGCTAGCAGTACTTGACAAGTTTACTTATCAAATCGCTTGCAGAACTTGACAAGTCTTTAGAAGTCTTCAAAGGTCTTTAAAGTGAATTAGAAAAAGTTCTAATAGATCAAAAAACGGCCAAGTCTTCGACAGAATTGACCAATGAAATTCGAGTATTAACGGAGCGTAATATGCCGCTAGGCATGCTGGGATTGCCGGGACGTGAATCAAAACAACAAAAATGACTTCATGCCGGCTTCGTCTTCATGACCGTAGGATGTTGTGTGTGTATTAATGGCTAAGTATGGGGCAACTCTCTGCCTATATTCGGTGGACTCCGCAGCTTTTACATTTATTACCATACGATAACCTATTAAACACTATTAACAATGCTCGCTTTATAACGATCTTCGCATATTATTATTATTATTATTATTATTATTATTATTAATAGTAGTAGTAGTAGTATTAGCATTATGGAATCACTAATAAGTTTTCGTGTAATAAGATATGAACGTCCGTCGCAATGATATCATTTTTATTCAATTAATGTCAGTAAATGCAATATACCATAACCTCTGCAAATTGTTATGGCAGTAATTACATTGCAAAAATTATGTAAATTATGATTTGTTGCGCGTTTCCCTTATTTTTAAGAATTCATTCCACTGCTAGTCCAAGAACCACAACTGCTGTTTGCCTTTCCTCCAAGTCGAAACAAAATGCTATCAAAACCTTGCCAAACCTTCTCAAATCTTTGTCAAACCTTCAGCAATGTTGAACAAGATTTGACAAATTTCCTTGTGAAGTATTGAACTGAAAGAAAAATTTGATGGTTTACAGCAAGCATTATAGACGAATACGTATGCTTATACACCATTCGTCAGGGCTGTGCACACTTTATATATATATATATATATATATATATATATATATATATATATATATATATATATTCAAGTTGCTTTACGTCGCACAGACGGCGACGATGGGATAGGAAGGGCTAGGAGTGGGAAGGAAGTGGCCGTGGCCTTAATTAAGGTACAGTCCCAGCATTTGCCTGGTGTGAAAGTGGGGAAACCACGGAAAACCATTTTCAGGGCTGCCGACAGTGGGGTTCGAACCCACTATCTCCCAATTACTGGATACTGGCCGCACTTAAGCGACTGCAGCTATCGAGCTCGGGTACTTTATATTTTAGAACGGTTTAAAATCTCCCCTCACATTCAAATTTTCAAACTGGCATCCCGATTTATAATAATATGTGGTCACATCAAAAAAGTGAAAATGAAATAAAACACTAACTACTTTCGTGCAGCTATTATATCAGCTAATTCTACTATTTTAAGAGCGCATTCACAACCTGTAGCGGAAGTCATGAGGCCTGACAAGATGTTCTATCTGAAAAGATGAGTTTCGGATAGTGGCACCATATTAAAGTCGGCTACTTTCATGAACAATGCTGCTTGCAGCTCATTATCTTGGAGGATGGTCTTCATTACGCACTCGAGTGTGGGATGTGTGTCACAGGATTCGGGCCGCTCGGTCGCTGCAGCAAACTAGGACACGCACAACCACCCTCCGACTGCAACAACATTTCTTTTCTCATACAACACTGCACGATGTTTCCAAACTCATTCTCCCCCATTACGGGGTATTTCAGTAATCAGTAAAGATATCTTTAAAACACATGTTCACGTTTTCATCTTCTATATGTACTGTATACAGAGTGCAACAATAAGGTAGGCCGAACTTTCAGGACACTTTGCCCACACGTAGAAGAAAAACATATCGACGTTGCGCCTAAAAAACAAAAAACCTATGTGATAATATTTCAGCTTAGAACTCTGACCAGAAAGGTTCAGTATTGCATGAACTAGGCTATATTCACGTTTTTCGTTCTAAGGCCCGGTTTCATCAACGTGGGTTAAATATACACCAACCCTGGGTTTGTTAACTTAGTGTTAATATTTTAACTCATTCTTGTCCGGCTCCGTAGCTAAATGGTTGGCGTGCTGGCCTCTGGTCACAGGGGTCCCGCGTTCGATTCCTGGCAGGATCCAGAATTTTAACCATCATTGGTTAATTTCGCCGGCACGGGGACTGGGTGTATGTGTCGTCTTCATCATCATTTCATCCTCATCACGACGCGCAGGTCGCCTACGGACGTCAAATCGAAAGACCTGCACCTGGCGAGTTGAACATGTCCTCGGACACTCCCGGCACTAAAAGCCATACGCCATTTCATTTCAACTCATTCTTACGAGTCTCGCGCTTCACCAAGCTGTTTTGGCAGAGGGTTAACTAACACCGTATTAACCTCTCGTCAGAAACAGCTGCCGTACTAATCAAGGGGGGCAGTGACTAAAAATCAGAGATTATGAACACACTTCTTGAGTGGTTCTTTCTTTATCTTCCGTTATCATGATAGAACTGATTGCAGTGATCGAAAAATGGAAGAAGTTCAGAAGAGAAATAGGAGCACGAACTTTTCTGCCTTAGAAAAGCATTACCTTTTTTTACAATTTGCTTTTTACGTCACAACGTCACAGATAGGTCTTATGGCGACGATGGGATACGAAAGGCTCAGGAGTGGGAAGGAAGCGTCCGTGGCCTTAATTAAGGTACACCCTCAGCATTTGCCTGGTGTGAAAATGGGAAACCACGGAAAATCATCTTCAGGGCTGCCGACAGTGGGGCTCGAACCCACTATCTCCCGGATGTAAGTTCACAGTTGCGCGCCCCTAACCGCACGACCAAGTGCCAAAGCATTATAGAATGCAAGAAGACTGACGGTGTAAAATGAAAAGAAAAGGACGACACATGGGTGGGAAAATAACGGGGGAATTTAATAGCACTGCCCACGCTACAGGCCATCTTGCAACTATATCACGAAGTTGGAGTTTAGAATCACTGATTACTTGACAATTGACAGAAAAATAACCCTTGTTGTCTCCGACCGTTATATGAAACGACCCTGTGGTATAAAACCTTAATGCAATCAATACCTGGAGTATAGGAGAGAGAGACCTGTTTCGGTCAGTTGTGTATTCTAACCTCTCGCGAATTTCATCGGCGACTTTACTGACGACGGTTTTTGCCAGTCTATACCTCTTCAGAAATTGTTCCTCAGATAGATTCTGAAAATCGTTCCTTTTTATTATAGGCCTATTTTTGTTAGGTAAGCCATTTAACAAATCAAAATAAAGCAACTATGAATCAGACGCATGATTTAGGCGGCCATTTTGCTTTTAACATCGAGTTAACTGTTTAACCCAGGTGAAGGGAGGGGTTAACTTAACTCCGGCTTTAAAATTAACCCTCCTTGATGAAACAGAATGAATAGTCAAATTCAGAGTTAAAACTGTAGGTCTATATCCCGGGGTAAGTTTTAACCCACGTTGATGAAATCGGTCTTAAGTGATGCATGTATTGCGGGTCAGTACTTCTCCCCTCAAAATTGTCACATGACGGTATTTCGAGGCGCAACGACCATATGTTATATGGACATGGGTCCGGAAGCGCTTTATTTCCATGTTAGAACGCGTTTTATACAACTATACATAGTATATTAATCATGGGAAAGCCGGGCTGAGTGGCTCACACGGTTAAGGCGCTGGCCTTCTAACCCCAACATGGCAGGTTCGATCCTGGCTTAGTCCGGTGGTATTTGAAGGTGCTCAAATACGACAGCCCCGTGTCGGTAGATTTACTGGCACGTAAAAGAACTCCTGCGGGACTAAATTCCGGCACCTCGCCGTCTCCGAAGACCTTAAAAAGTAGTTAGTGGGACGTAAAGCAAATAACATTATTTATTAATCATGGGAAACACAGAAACAGAACATACCAGCATACCACATGAAACTCTTTCTTACTCCAAATGTTCAAAATGCCCTCCGTTAGCCCTGATACATTAACCAATCTACCATCAGCGCATCCGGGATTCAGCGCTTCGTCTTACCCAGTTTCTCTACGGGGTGGGGAATGAAGTGAGTTGAAACTTCGTTAGCGAGTTTTTACAACCTGATGCCCTTCCTGACGTCAGCCTCATCAAAGGAAGTAATGTCACATGCATGGCGTGATATATGACAGTACAAAAGGAGAGGGTGGACCAAGAAGAAGAAGAAGAAGAAGAAGAAGAAGAAGAAGAAGAAGAAGAAGCCTCCTTGGCTCAGGCGGCAGCGCGCCGGCCTCTCACGACTGGATACCGTGGATCAAATCCCGGTCACTCCATGTGAGATTTGTACTGGACAAAGCGGAGACAGGACAGATTTTTCTCCGGGTAGTCCGGTTTTCCTTGTCATCTTTCATTCCAGCAACACACTCCAATATCTCATTTCATTTCATTAATCATTCATTAATCATTGCCCCAGACGAGTGCGACAGGCTTCGGCAGCCGGCACATTTCCTATCCTCGCCGCTACATGGGGGCTTCATTGATTCCATTCCTCACCCGGTCGAACGACTAGAAACAGGCTGTTGATTTTCATTCAATAATAATAATAATAATAATAATAATAATAATAATAATAATAATAATAATAATAATAAATGTGCGGCGTTTGTGCCGAAGCCACGGCCGTGAGTCTTTTGGGCGTAGAATACCTCGCGTGGTTGTTGGGTAAGTGTTGTAAATACTGCAAGTGAATGCGCCGAGTTGAAGCCAGTTATTATATTTTTCTACTTTTATAGATTTTTAAAGCAATTAAATAAGTCTTACATATATTTTTTTAGGACATAGAGCAAAAGCTAAGAGAGAACTCGCGGCTACCATGTAATGCAGAAATGTATCTTACTTCGGCCACATACTAAGGAATGATCGCTCCCATATCTTACAGCGGCTATTGCGAGGAAAAATTGAGGGTCGAAGAGGAGTTGGAAGAAGAACATGGTGGATAAGAAACACCAAAGAATGGACTGGAATTTCTAGCAATGAAGAGCTATTCCCACTAGCAGTAGATTGCTACGCCCTCGCCGTAGTGATCGCCAACGTCAGGGGGAACTGACATAGCACAAGACGAAGAAAAGAGGAAGAATTTTTAGCGAGAGACCCAGTGCTGGAACGTGACGATAGACGTATTCTACGTTGTTAATAATAATAATAATAATAATAATAATAATAATAATAATAATAATAATAATAATAATCGAATGATCTGTGTTACTGGGCTGTAGCCCACCTATCCCCGTGTGGGTAATGACATAGAATAAATACATCCACAGTATCCCCTGCCAGTCGTAAGAGGGCGTTCCCCAAGGAGCTGTCAAACTGGAAATGTGCTTTGGCGACTGCGAGTCTCCTAGATCAGTGGGACAATGTTTCCACATGGCTGTGCCAGAATTCTACCATTCATCGTTCGAACCCGACCTCCCTTGGTCAAAACTTATTCTCTTCTGAAAGCGACGGTATTAGGTAGCATGACGTAAAGGAGTCCTTCATTTTCTTGTCCGTTATCTTTCCATTTCTCTCACCGATACCTTCATTTTTCGGAAGGTAGCATCTCTTCCTTTCTCACATCTGAGGACACGGTTACATTTCCCCTTCAAACAATAACAAATCACAACTACCCCCAAAACCCACTAAAACAAAACTGATACAACCTCACCCCTGTGAATCCATGTGGAAAATACTGAAACGTTAGATGAGTACCGGTATTTGATAAAGCCGTGGTCCGAGGTTTTGGAGGCAAGTAACAGACTCAAGAGTAAACAAGAACTCGCTCAGTCGGTGACAGAATTCAGCAAGTCAGGTTACTATGGTAACCGAGCTGCAACAATGGTGACCCGCAGAAGAGTACAGTGAGGGAAGGGGGAGTGTCAGATACAGTGCACGAGAGTGGGAGAGAGAGGAATAATTGGCGAACAACTCGGAGAGAGCGAGAGAGGGGGCCGCAGACTAACGTGGTCTGGTCACTTACATTTTCCACTTGTTGAGCCACACTCAGTGTTACGAGTTTCGGGACACAACAGGTCGACAAAAAGAGACGGCGCTCACGCAAATAAGAACGCAGCTAATTTTGCGGAACACGGGCAGTACTGGTATTACGAAGTATCCGCAGCAATAAAACAATAACTTTTGCTGTTGTATTAGGAATGGACTGACATTTCGTGTAATTATTGTATTGTACTCACAGCAACGGTGTGACATTTAACTCGTTCTTCCGGCAAGTCAAGTGAAAGAAGCAGGTTAGCAGAACATATTCTAGACTGGTATACCTTGAAATACAAGCAGTATTCGCTCGCTCTTGTGATTCCAAGCAGTACTACTGTCTGTTCCCACGCGTGTGTGTCGATAATTTCTCAACAATATTTTGCCGCATCCTATCAGCGAAAATGACCGTCCATTAGTGACAACATACCAAGACTTCAATCAATATCTTGAGTCTCCATTTCAGCAGGTGAGTGACTCATTTGTGTTTTATATTAGGGAATAAGCTGCTCAATCTCTGTAAAGGTTATAGTTAGACCAAAAAGAGATAAAATATATTAATAATGCTTCATGTGTATTTGTTTCACTTGACAAGACGACATTTCCATACTTAGGGTGCTTTTACGACAGATGCTTCTTGTTATTCTTCCTCCGCTTCTCCCATGCCCTGATCAGTCGCGAGTATAAACTGAGTGGTCCTGTTTTCCGGCCGGATGCCCTTCCTGACAGCAAATGTATGTGGAGGATGTCTTATTCACTACTGCGATTTTCTGTGGTGGATGGTAGTGTTGTATGTTGTGACTACATGAAGATGTGAGTTTAGACACAAGCACAAACGAGTCCCAATCAGACGAATTAACCAGGCGCGGTTAAAATCCCCGACGCGGATGAGAACTGAACCGAAGACCACGACGCTGATCATTCAGCCAATAAACCAGTCGTTTAAGAGAGATGTTATCGAGATTAATATAAGCATCCATGCACTGATACGAACAGCCAGACTGGGTAGCTCAGCCGGTAGAGCACTGGCCTTTGAGATCAAGTTGGCGGGTTCGAACCCGGCTCAGTCCGGTGGTATTTGAAGATGCTCGAATACATCATCACATATTGGTAGATTTACTGTTAAAGAACTACTGCGGGACAAAATTCCGGCACCTCGGCGTCTCCGAAAACCATAAAAGTAGTTAGTGGGACGTAAAACTACTGTTACGAACAACTCGTGATAAAATGAAAAATTAGACAAATACAACTTGACCAATACGTAAAACGCAGTATTTTTACAAACTACCCCACAAACAAGCTGCTTAGCCGATTCGGTAAAGGAGTGTTCAGTTCACCTGGGAGGACGTGGTATCGATTTCCCTCCAGTAAGTAGAAATATTTAGGAACGAGACTTGTTCTTCAGGAGAGGCATATGACCTCGAGGTTCACTCAGCCTACACCAAAGATGAATACCAGGTTAATTCCTGGGGGCAAAGGCGGTCGGACAAAGAGCTAACCACTAAGTGTCGAGGTTACGGCAAGCCACTCCCTTCACTCCTCCAAAGACCTTCGCAGCCTCTATGGTGAGAGCTTCTCTTTTTTTTTTTTTTTTTAATCCGACAAAGAGCCTGGAAAAGCTGAATTATACAACATAGTAAAATCTCAAGAGGTTAAACCATCCCTTAAATGAATGGTTCCACGGCAACAATCGTTACTAATGTTCCCCTCCGTAACGTAACAACGGTTAGCACAATTAGCTACCGTCCTTGGAGGCGCGAGTTCGATTCCCGGTACTTAAGAATGGCAGGAGGACTGGCATGCGGTTAAAATCGTGCCTGCAGCTCACTGGATTTCCACTGGAGGCGTGCCTGAAAAGAGCGGCACCGCCTCGGGATAAAGACACGAGTTTACTTTACCTTTACTAACTAGTGCAGTACGACTTTGACATAAATATGCCTTACGACTGCAGGTCATCAGAAAATTTTCGTCATGAAATTAGCAATACAAAGTGCGTGGCGAGATGTTACTTAGCAACTGTGCAGGCTGTGATGTGAAGTACTGATGGATGACCATGTCTGAGATACATATTAACAAACACGGGCCGCGTTAGAGTACAGACGGTCGATGTGATCTTGCAGGGTGTGATGTGAAGTACTAATGGATGGCCATGACTGAGAGACATACAGAAGGCTCTTTTTTTATCAAATAAGCCTCATCTCATGATACTTTAGAAAACTGTTTATTTCATTCTGTCCAGTTGAGTGTACATATTTCCTCCATCAAGCTTGAAGAATTTTGAGGAAGGGAGAGAAAGAAGTAACCATCCCCGCTTCTGCGTCCTCGATTGCTTGCCACTGCAGATGAACAGTTCTAGTTTTATGTCTAACGGTTCGATAGATTGTTGATTGTTTCTTATTTAAGACATGGAACACAAGTTAAAGTATGAAACAAAGGTCTATTTCTCTTGATTTATATTTCTATATACCCTACAATATTGCACTTTTGGGCTTCTGCTGTGTAAATCGGAAAACTTCAATTTTCGTGATAATCTTGCTTCGATTTCTGGGAAGAAATCAATACTGATCTAATAATGTTGAAAAGAAGCTACCTTGTCTCGTTTTTCTGGGAATGACTACCATGTCATGAAATGTATTACCAAGGATTCCGGAGCAAACAACATGTAATGCCACAACGTTAGATCTAGTGGTCACAAGCCATGGGATAGATGAGATCTAACGATTATTGTGTGTATTCAGTCGCGGTGAAAATATTGTCGGTACTAAGAAAGCGCGAAGTGTCAACAGAACTCTTGCACAGTTCAAGGGAAATGTGCTAGACAATAAATTCCCAGTCCACAATCATTTCAGTCTCAGAAATAATTATGGTTTTACTCGAGCACACAAACATGGAAGGGGCTGCCTGGCCGAGGCGGTAAAGGCGTACTCGGCTCGCCCGGAAGGACGTGGGTTCGAATCCCCGTCAGGAAGTCGTAAAATTTAAGAAATGAGATTTCCACTTCCGGAGGTGCATATGGCCCTGAGGTTCACTCAGCCTACACCAAAATTGAGTACCAGGGTAATTCCTGGGGGCAAAGGCGGCCGGGCGTAGAGCTAACCACTCTACCCCATAAAGTGCCGAGGTTACGGATAGTGGAAGCCTTTACCTTCCACCCCTCCAAGGGCCTTCATGGCCTGTAGGGAGATGACTTTGCTTTGCTTTGCTTTTACACAAACATGGAAGTATCAAAGAATAAAAGAAGGTATTCTTCAACTGACGATCGCAGGTTCGTAAGATCAGTGGAGTTTTAACGACGGGAAAATGGTTACCACTCTAGAGAATGCAATACATTTGCTTTACGTCGCACCGGCATAGATAGGTCTTATGGCGACGATGGGATAAAAAAGGGCTAGGAGTGGAAAAGAAGGGACCGTGGCGTTAGTCAAGGCACAGCCCTAGCATTTGTCTGGTGTGAAAATGGGAAACCACGGAAAACCATCTTCAGGACTGCCGACAGTGGGGTTCGAACCCGCTACATCCCGAATGCAAGTTCACATCTGCGCGCCCCTAACCGCATGAATACAATACAATTAGGTATTATTCCCCCTAATTATGGTGTCATTGACAGAAGCTGTGACTGTACTTAACTAGGGCGGATGACCTAGATCTCTGGTCCATTAAAACAACGATCATCAACATCATGTAGTTAAGATATAGCAGATATCTTGGATTCTGGAGGTCAAATGGACTGTATCGCGATTGACATGTCTAAAGCATTTGATAGGGTGGATCATGGGAGACTACTGGCAAAAATGAGTGCAATTGGACTAGACAAAAGAGTGACTGAATGGGTTGCTATATTTCTAGAAAATAGATCTCAGAGAGTTAGAGTAGGTGAAGCTTTGTCTGACCCTGTAATAGTTGAGAGGGGAGTTCCTCAGGGCAGTGTTATCGGACCTTTATGTTTTCTTATATATATAAATGATATGAGTAAAGGAGTGGAATCAGAGGTAAGGCTTTTTGCGGATGATGTTATTCTCTATAGAGTGATAAATAAGTTACAAGATTGTGAGCAAATGCAACGTAACCTCGAAAATGTTGTGAGATGGACAGCAGACAATGGTATGTTGATAAACGGGGTTAAAAGTCAGGTTGTGAGTTTCACAAATAGGAAAAGTCCTCTGAGTTTTAATTACTGCATTGATGGGGTGAAAGTTCCTTTTGGGGATCATTGTAAGTATCTAGGTGTGAATATAAGGAAAGATCTTCACTGGGGTAATCACATAAATGGGATTGTAAATAAAGGGTACCGATCTCTGCACATGGTTATGAGGGTGTTCAGGGGTTGTAGTAAGGATGTAAAGGAGAGTGCATATAAGTCTCTGGTAAGACCCCAACTAGAGTATGGTTCCAGTGTATGGGACCCTCACCAGGATTACCTGATTCAAGAACTGGAAAAAATCCAAAGAAAAGCAGCTCGATTTGTTCTGGGTGATTTCCGACAAAAGAGTAGCGTTACAAAAATGTTGCAATGTTTGGGTTGGGAAGAATTGAGAGAAAGAAGAAGAGCTGCTCGACTAAGTGGTATGTTCCGAGCTGTCAGCGGAGAGATGGCGTGGAATGACATTAGTAGACGAATAGGTTTGAATGGCGTTTATAAAAGTAGGAAAGATCACAATATGAAGATAAATTTGGAATTCAAGAGGACAAACTGGGGCAAATATTCATTTATAGGAAGGGGAGTTAGGGATTGGAATAACTTACCAAGGGAGATGTTCAATAAATTTCCAATTTCTTTGAAATCATTTCGGAAAGGGCTAGGAAAGCAACAGATAGGGAATCTGCCACCTGGGCGACTGCCCTAAATGCAGATCAGTATTGACTGATTGATTGATTGATTGATAACTACAGCAGCGTGAACTGTTAGTGAGAACAACGACTATCTGAGGCCTTACGATATTATAAATAATATCAAGGGATGTCAAGCCAAGGCGGTAAAGGCGTACTCGATTCACTCGGAAGGATGTGGGTTCAGTTCTCAGTCAAGAAGTCAATATATCTAGAAATAAAACTACCACTTTGTAGCGACCCTTGTCCTGTGTTCACTCAGCCTACACCATAGCCTGTACGGAGATGGTATTATTATTATTATTATTATTATTATTATTATTATTATTATTATTATTATTATTATTATTAAAGCCAGCAGTTTCATGCGTCTGTTAATAGACTACCGTAATTACTGTATATCTATGGAATCACTAGTTTTTTTGTGAAGTCCAAATCACGAGGATGTGGATTTCATTCAAAAATTCCACATGCATTCACAAAGATTCCACTTATCTTTCCCTTCTAGTTAAATTCTAGAACTACCAAGAGAACAACATTCCGAAACCCCTGGATTTTGCAAAGAACATTAACAGTTAGAACAAACATTTATCATTTTCTAAGGGTGTGGCTGTCCCAAGAAGTGATCTGCTAGTCCTCCTTAGTCTACTAGATCTGCCATTGAAGTTACCGGCCTCGAAGTGATAAAAAATAAAACCAGGCAATTGCATCACCCAAGCAGTGACCGTCCACGGTGAAAGACCTAGCGCATGTCGGCACTGGCACCTTTCCCGACGTGCATACCAAGCGACATTCACCTGGAACTAATGGTATTCCTCGGCGACGTCACTTCATACGAATTCCTCGACGAAATGAATAGGGAAGTGTATTATAAAACTGCATCCTAAAGTCTGTTACGTGACTAATTTCTCACATGCAGTAATCATAGAGGATATCAACACATCGGTTACCTCCCAACACACCGTACCCTGCACCTGATCAAACATTTTAAAGTTCAATGACCACACAAACTTTGATTAAATTTTCTTAAATAACCATTGATGAAACACTAAGAGATATATGGGGGCATGTTGCATAAGTTGGTGCTCAACATGCAATACACAAGATTTTGGCGCCCCTTCAGATATTTGGGTTTATAAAGTCAAAAACGGTTCTTCTATTATAGCTTCATTTAGTCTCTAGCAATGTTGTTCTGCCAGCTGATTGCCTAGGGCATTGAAATTAAATATACCTTCCTATATTAATTATTTTCACTTCTATGTGCCATTTTACATCCTGGTAAGGTTTTCTCTGTCAGTGCTATTCATACAGAAATTTATTTTAAATCCATTTTCTGATGATTATCACTACGGTAGAGCATGGGTCTCCATATCAATCTTTTAAATCCATTTGCTGATCATTATCACTAAGGTAGAGCATGGGTCTCCATATCAATCTTTTAAATCCATTTGCTCATCATTATCACTACAGTAGAGCAAGGGTCTCCATTATCAATTTCTTTGTCCATTCCTTTAGTCCCGTTTCCTGAAACAGGGTCGGGGATGATGTATGATGAAATTTATGACATGTTTATATAGCCGGATGCCCTTCCCGACACCAACCTCAGTTGAGGAGCTAATGAAGATGAAATGAATAAGGGTGAATGACCAAAAATATGGCTTCCAATTGAGATAGCTAAATAAAATTGAGGTAACTCAATCGTCAAAAATTATTTAGCTATCTCAATCGGAAGCCATATTTTTTGTCATGCTAGCCGGGAGGGCACATATAGCAAGTGGAGACGCAATTCTCCCCTAGTACGTCGGCACTGCATTGTGCTTATCACATGTATAGCTTGCCCGCACTGGGGCGAAACACTGGTAATTTTTTAAGATTGAGTTTCACCGAGCTCGATAGCTGCAGTCGCTTAAGTGCGGCCAGTGTCCAGTAATCGGGAGACACTGGGTTCAAACCCCACTGTCGGCAGCCCTGAAAATGTTTTCCATAGTTTCCCATTTTCACACCAGGAAAATGCTGGGGCTGTACCTTAATTAAGGCCACAGCCGCGTCCTTCCCATTCCTAGTCCTTTCCTATACCATCGTCGCCATAAGACCTATCTGTGTCGGTGCGACGTAAAGCAAATAGCAAAAAAAAAAAAAAAAAAAAAAAAAGATTGAGTTTCCTCAATTTTATTAAGGGTGAATGAAATTGGTAAGGAGGTGAAAAAAAACTGACTGTGGCCTGTCCTGACATTTGCCTGGAAGTAAAATGTTTACACAAAAAAAAAAATACATGGCCTATTCAGTCAATAATGTAAGGGCCTTGAGCCTACTAAGATGACTTCTGTCCAGCCACGGCCTGCAGATATCAGTGTCAACTGCTAAACGTGATGATTTCACATTCGCACCGCTAGATTTCCATGAATGGGTTCACTGCAACTCCTCAGCTTGCTTCCAACACGTGTGAATGGCCCCTATTTCAGTCTCCCGACAAGGAATAAAATGATAGGAGGAGCTGGGAATCGAGCCTGGGGTCCCGACTGCAACATAGGAACGTTATTCTCAAAACATGCAGCATTAACTTAAAATATTTAGCATGTCTTATCAAGAAAGCATTTCGAAAACAAAACAAAAATTGGAGAAAAGGGGTGCTGCTAGTTGATGCTTGCTTGTTTCATTAGGAACGATATCCGGTCAGGATGTCGAGAAATTTAGAAACGAGACTTTCCACTGGTCTAAAAGGTAAATGGCCCGGAGGTTCACTCAACCTCCACCAGAAATTAGTACAAAGTTAATCTTGGGGAAAAAGAAGGTCTGGTAAAGAACCAACCATTCTATCTCACTTAAGTCCGAGTTTAAGGATACTGGTACCCTTGCCTTCCACCCATCATGACCTGTGGGGAGATGAATTAACTTTCTTTCGCTGGTAAATAGTCAATGTTATTTTCAGTATACTTTGCTCAAGATCATGTGATTAATCAAGACGATGTCTGTAATCCAACCACATGCTCTGTATTAAGCCTGTCATCACCAACAGGCAGTCAAGTCAAGTCACTACAATGCATGACTCACGAACATATCGTCAAGCTCCTTGTACAGCGCCACATGGTGAATACTTTCACTCTTCATATCCTTCAGCTTGTTGCTCGTATCTCACGTTCTAAACACGATACGTGACTCTTTCAAATGACCGCCTGGATTAAGTGACAAGGAACAGGCATCAGTTCGTTGTCCAGCTCAGTACAGTTTGTGCTACTATAATGTCCATGTCTAAGGACGTACCTCTCAAGTAACTCGGGTTGCTTTGATCGAAACGTTTTTCCCATTACCTTTTTCCAGTATGACTATATTATTAGTATTCTTTCTTTCTTTCTTTCTATGCTCTTGGCCAGCTGTGGATCACGTGAAGTAACCTCATGATTTTCTTCCTGTCCTTGCCTTCCTGTCTTTCCGGTATTTCTTCTTCTTTCACTACGTTCCCTCTTTCTTTCCTCCGTGCCTGGCTGAGTGGCTCAGACGGTTGAGGCGCTGGCCTTCTGACCTCCAACTTGGCAGGTTCGATTCTGGCTCAGTCCGGTGGTATTTCAAGGTGCTCAAATACGTTAACCTCGTGTCGGTAGATTTACTGCCCCGTAAAATAACTCCTGTAGGACTAAATTCCGGCACCTCGGTATCTCCGAAAACCGTAAGTTAGTGGGACGTAAAGCAATTATTATTATTATTATTATTATTATTATTATTATTATTATCATCATCATTTCCTCCGTCCAGACAGATTTTCTTTGCTTCTTCTCTTTCTCCTGACCGCCCCCTGCAAAACTCTTTAACTTTTTTTAATGGCTCTGTTTAATATATCGTCGCTGTGCGAGTAATACCTCGTTTTCCAAAATGCTCTTCCTGTCCATTATCCTCCTTAAGACTAGTCACGCCTTCCAGCCATATACGGATACACAGACCATCAGAACAACGTTCATTGTGCTCATTTTCCTGTGCTAATGTATCAAGGAAAATGAACCTTAAGTGCATTATACTGTAGGAGTGCGTAAGTACTTCATGAAAATACACATTCCTACAGTACGGTAAGGTTCATTTTCCTTTACAACCTGACATACGAAAATGAACACAACGAACATTGTTCTGATGGACTGCATATCCATATGTGGCTGGGAAACGCGACCAATCTTCTTCCTCCTCCTCTTCTTCTTCTTCTTAATCTGCTTACCCTCCAGGGTTGGCTCTTCCCTCGGACTCACCCCTACCGCCTCAAGGGCAGTGTCCTGGAACTTCAGACTCTGGGTCGGGGATACAACTGGGAAGGAGGCCCAGTACCTCGCCCAGGCGGCCTCACCTGCTATGCTGAACAGGGGCCTTGGTGAGGGATGGGAGTATTGGAAGGGACAGACAAGGAAGAGAGAAGGAAGCGGCCGTGGCCTTAAGTTAGGTACCATCCCGGCATTTGCCTGGAGAAGTGGGAAACCACGGAAAACCACTTCCAAGATGGCTGAGGTGGGAATCGAACCCACCTCTACTCAGTTGACCTCCCGAGGCTGAGTGGACCCCGTTCCAGCCCTCGTACCACTTTTCAAATTTCGTGGCAGAGCCGGGAATCGAACCTGGGCCTCCGGGTGTGGCAGCTAATCACACTAACCACTACACCACAGAGGCGGCGCGGCCTATCTTACGGAACATAATGTATAGGAAGAGCATTGTCGGGTACGACGTATTGCTCGTGCAGCGACGATATCGTTTTCTGTGATACCGAGATCAGCCACGTCCTCTTTAACTTCGATGAACCATCGGACTTGTGTTTTGGGATTTTCATCGAAATGTTCTCTTCGTTAGCCTCTCTGGATTCATCCGGAGGACCAAATGGCCAGAAAAGGAAATCCTCCTCTTTCTCACACTGTCCGAAAGATTTTAATTTTTCAAATAATAGTACATTATGCAATAAGCATATAATGGCAATAATTAAGACACGAGTATGTTTATAAAACATGCGAAGCGAGTTTTATAATTTCCATACGAGTGTCTTAATTACCATTATAGGGGAGTTGCAAACGACTGTTTACTCGACGATGTAACTATTTTTAAATCTGCATAAATTTCTGTCGGGATGTCACTTGACAGTTGAGTTTACTGAACAGAACGCAGAGCGCATGCGCTCGGTTATTGATTTTCCGCGAGTGGATCAGAGACCTTGACAATGCCATATGTTTTCAAAGCTGTGATAGAAGGTTAACATAACCTAGCTTTATTGCAAATACAAATTGTTTATTGTACAGTTGGTGAAGTGAATTTGCGGGAAATTGCCGTGTGGTTGTGGAATATTGGAAGTAGAAGGTTCATTGATGTTAATATGTGTGTCCGACATGTTTGATTTTGGAAACAAGTGCGAAGCTAGTGCGTTGAGCGCAGGTGCGATGCTATCCTTACCTAATTGGTCAAACAGTTGTACCATAATAAAAATCTGAACTCTGATTGGTGGAGAACCTGTATCATAATGAAACTTAAACTATAATGAGCCTCATTAAGATTCAGTTTTCTGGCATATAATATTTATATTTCGGCGTCGTCGATCATAAAGTTATTTACTGTTTCATTTCCTCCATTAATTTGTATTTCTCTTAGTACTTTCCTTCTTTTCTAATTATTCATCAATTTATCCTGTTTTGTTTAAGGCCAAACATCCAGCTGCATATAGGCGCTTCGGATTTATGACGGTGTTCTAATGATGAAATTTCTCTTTAGTTAATTGACAAGCTAGTTCCATTTTTGTGATCTTGTTTCGTATATTTCTTTTCATGGCCATTAGGCTAAATCATTTCTCGGATGTAAACCTAATTAAATTTGTTTATTATTATTATTATTATTATTATTATTATTATTATTATTATTATTATTATTATTATTAAAGAATTTTATTTTAGAGACTTAGATAATGGAAGCGTGAGATATGTTCAATCACTCCCATTACTGCGATTTCTGTAATAGTGTCTACATTTCTATAGTATTACGAAAATTTTTGAGTAAAGCGTGTTTTTAGTGACTTCCGAAAACGCTTTCAAACGCAATCGACAGTGAGATTCGTCCAAAAACGAAAAAAGTATACTAGAGAGCATCTATGATAGCAAATTACATCAGACGACCAGAGAAAGTAAAGTAAAACTCTTTGCAGTCCTTCTGAGAATAAATGGCTGGGTGTAATGTCCTCTCAAGGTTGCGAGTTCGAACCCGGGCTGTTTGCGTGAGTTACTTTCCCAATAAACAAGCAACCCCGCCCAGCTCGGCCGACAATGCTACACATCACCGCCTACATGCTCCCGCCTGTCATTCTCTTATGGCTAAATAAACGGGTGCATTCTGCAACACTTTATCCGCGTGAATAACCTCACGATGAAACACAATCCATCTTTAAGAAGCGTAAAATAACATGCCATAATCAATAAACTCACATAAATAATCCAACTAGTTGGAGACTATATTAAACTTGGTTAGAATCCAAACGGCTGATAACTGTTTTCTTTCTAGAACTGTTGATCGCTCAGTACACCAGATGAATATTAAGATACTGGTAGATTGCAGATTTGATACGCTGGAAAACAGACGGCAAATTAATGACACTACATTGCTATAAAATAATTATAATTAATAACTTGACGGATAATTCTGAGCTTCTATCCAAGGTGCCGCGAACTTAAAAAAAAATGAAAATGGCGTATGGCTTTTAGTGCCGGGAGTGTCCGAGGACAAGTTCGGCTCCCCAGATGCAGGTCTTTTGATTTGACTCCCGTAGGCGACCTGCGCGTCATGATGAGGATGAGATTATGATGAAGACGACACATACAACCAGTCCCCATGCCAGCGAAATTAACCAATTATGGTTAAAATTTCCGACCCTGCCGGGAATCGAACCCGGGACTCCTGTGACCAAAGGTCAGCACGTTAACCATTTAGCCATGGAACCGGACTGCCACGAGTTAATTCCCGTAAACACCCGATTATCATCAGAATGTGTAACAAATACATAAAAGACCTTTTAAGATTTATCTCTATCTCGAAAAGATCACGTGTTCACCACTAATTCCTTACCTTCATTTAAAAAAGTGTTAAATGTATAATTTTTTAGCTTGAGAAAAGATATTTAGAATATTTAGTATTCTGCTAAGCACATTTTGCATGATATATTTGTATGGGTATGCTACAGCACAAATTCTGCATATCCTGGTTTAGTACACCTTGCATTTTGTTGTGCGTTTGTACGTTCATTATACAGTCATTACCAAGGGTAAACATAAAGAAGAAAGCAACATTCCTTCAGATATTCAAAAGCAACAGAAAGGCAAGAAAACCATAAAAGTTGGTAATGCCAGATTTTGAAAACAAAATTATTGTTCATTGTGTGGGCAGATCAATGCTATGTTTAGCCACTTCGGGCCCTGACGCATGCTTGAACATGGAGGGGTATTCTCAGCATCAAAGAATCCAAATTGTTTTGGGGCAGATTACCTCACTCTTGGATAGTTCCTGAATGTTAGCAGAATGATTAGGACGGTGGCCAATTGCTCTCTTCAGTTCGCGTCTGGCATGTTCAACACAGTTCATGCCCACAGAATATACCGGCCAAGTGTCTCAGGGAACTGACTGACCACTCTGGCACGAGCCCTCGCCTACAGTGGCAACAAATCCTGTAACTACAGGTTGGAGGATGTAAATGTATACCAGACCAGCCATGTTACCCAGCAGAGGGATTAGAGATGTACATCGACCAAACATAATCCCACCCCAAAACATGACTGAGCGCCCTTGCTGCTGATGGCACTCCAGGATGAAGGACTCGCTCATTCTCTCACCAGATCGTCGCTAATGCTCCTGTTGTATGAGTGCAAGCTTGAGGTGACCTCGTCAGAAAAGTGTCTACTTCCGCTGCTCCTGATGACATGGGCTGAGTCGTTGCCCTGTCCTATGGTATATGTGATATAAGAGGAGCTTTTGGTACAGGCCTCCTTGATATCAGTACAGCCGATTACGCACTATCTCAATTGACACATTCACTGCGGTGCCCCTGCGAAGATCCTGTCGCAATGAGGTGGCAGTAGCAGTGGGCCTACGACGTGCTGAAAGCAACAAACTCCCTTGTGAATTGCTTTGCTTTCCCGTCCGTTGTGGATCATCAACCGTTCGTGTCTTCGTGAACTTTGTCCTAAATCTGGAGATATAACTCTGACTCCCTCCAACACGAACAGCGAATTCCACTTGCAGCCATCCTCCTTGCAGCAATATTACAATATCCGAATGCAATCAGTACCAGAAATGGATACTCTTGTCATGTTTACCTCAGTCCTACACGTGCTGTCCATACACCACCGATCTTACAAGTGACGGTGTTAACCGACCGACACGACAAATGTCTCCTATCGGACAAGTACCTGATCTGTGGTTTTTTTTTTTTTGCTAGGGGCTTTACGTCGCGCCGATACAGATAGGTCTTATGGCGACGATGGGATAGGAAAGGCCTAGGATTTGGAAGGAAGCGGCCGTGGCCTTAATTAAGGTACAGCTCCAGCATTTGCCTGGTGTGAAAATGGGAAACCTCTACGCGCACGGCGATCTGTGTTTATCGTCACTGTGTCTCAGACATTGGCTCACAATGTGTACTGTAAACATGTTTGAAGTAGTACTGTGGCACCGTGTGAAATCGTAATATGCAAAACTTTCTTTGATCACTATCTTATTAAGGCTAGTCTCTATTATGTACCACAGAAAATATCTATACATATAAAATACCGTAAGAGTTTTGTCTGTACATCGCTCAGAATTTTTAAAAATGGTATTTCTGTATCGGACAAATCCACAGAAACAAGGAAATGCACCTTTTAATTTTCCGTCTGTCCGTCCGTTACGCACGTCACGAGAAAACGGCTGAAGAGAATTTAATTAAAATCGGTATGTAAAGTCAGGAAATGAGCCACTACAATCTAGGCTATAAATAATTTTATTCACGCTGAGTGAAATGGTAGTTTAAGGGAAGGCCTAAAATTAAATTCTCAAATATTTATGTTATTAGAGGTCCTATCGATAAATACTACTCAACTAAAGGTATATAGAATTACATTTCCAATCATGCACTCGTATATCTTATACCGGCTGTAATAACAGAGATATTCATGAATTTGTATTTTTGTTGCCAAGTCCATATCAACGCCGAGCCACGAGCAAATGGGTAAACAGAATTTAATGAAAATCGGTATGTTTAGTCGGGGAACAAGAAACTGCAGTCTAGGCTCTAAATAATTTTATGCACCCTGGATGAAAGGGTAGTTTAAGGGAAGGCGCCTGAAATTTAATTTTTAAATACCTATGTTATTGGACCTATCGAAAAGTACTACACATTACAAAAGTTATAGAGAATACATTTTCCGATTATTTATGTTTTATATTTATATTTTATCGTACCGACTATGGTAAGAGTGGTATTTCAGAGTCGGAAGAAAACTAAATGTGAAAGTCTATAATATCGAAAACTCATAAAATTGATCAACAATAACATTACATTGACCATTGTTTGTTGTGATGTTCTTTGCCTCTTATGGTGCCACTGATCTCCGATAGATGGGATTACTGCTGCGTATCGAATATAACAGCCCGTCTGAATATTGGCGGGAAATAGCCCGGGAGTTAGATAACTTTCTTTAGCATGTCTTTCCTTTGGTTCATACATTGTTTGATACTACTGGTACGTAATACACTGGTTCATCATAGTATTCCAACAATTCGATCCCTACTCTGACGCACTGATTTGAATGAGCAGTACGCAAACTTAACGGAATACGACAGAGAAGTGTTCACAGCTGTCTACTGCCTGGTCATTCCAGCTTTGGAACTTTGAAGTGCTAATGCGGCAACATAGTATTGTTCGTTAAAAGTGAGGAAATGTGTGGTTTTTCATTTGATCAAGTATTTCATATAATAATAGCATTGCTTTTAAGCGCGACATTTCTACTGACGTCATTGTAATGACCATGATTTCAGTTCGAAAAACCACTAAGAAATACTTTCTAAGGATGTAAAAATGCAGGTAGAGAGATTATAATGTAAGTTCTCCAACTTGATTATGAATGATGGTAGGCAAGAAGGTCACCCATTACAATGAAAATTCCCTAACCCAGTCTTTACACGAGAAAAGACGTTTGGTGACCTCATCGCGTTTCTTTCTTTCTTTCTTTCTTTCTTTCTTTCTTTCTTTTTCTTTTTTTTTCCTTGCTAGTTGCTTTACGTCGCACCGACACAGATAGGTCTTATGGCGACGATGGGACAAGGAAGGGCTAGGAGTGAGAAGGAAGCGGCCGTGGCCTTAATTAAGGTACAGCCCCAGCATTTGCCTGGTGTGAAAATGGGAAACCACGGGAAACCATTTTCAGGGCTGCCGACAGTGGGGTTCGAATCTACTCTCTCCCGAATACTGGATACTGGCCGCACTTAAGCGACTGCAGCTATCGAGCTCGGTCATCGCGTTTCTGGGTTAACGTTAAGAGCTATGCAATTTAATACAATCTTACCCACAACGTGTACACTACCTAACCTAGAATTCTGTATACAATGTAGAATTTCGTAGCGAAGCACGGGTACATTATCTAGTAAATAAATAAATAAATAAATAAATAAATAAATAAATAAATAAATAAATAAATAAATAAATAAATGTCCACATCTGTAGTGCAGTGGTTATGATAAGCTGCCTCCCCCGGAGGCCCTTGTTCGATTCCGGGCTCTGCCACGAAATTTGAAAAATGGTACGATGGCTGGAATGGGGTCAACTCAACTTCGAGAGGTTCGATTCCCATCTCAGCCATCCTCGAAGTGGTTTTCCGTGGTTTCCCCTTCGCCTCCATGTAAATGCCGGGATGGTACTTAACTTACGACCACGGCCGCTTCCTTCCCTCTTCCTCGTCTATCCCTTCCAATCTCCACCCCCCCCCCCCCACCACAAGGACCTTGTTCAGCATAACAGGTGAGGCCGCCTGGTGGCGAAGTACTGGTCCTCCTCCCAAGTTGTATTCCCCGACCCAAAGTCTCACGCTCCAGGACACTGCCATTGAGGAAGTAGAGGTGGGATCCCTCACTGACAAGAATCCGAGGGAAAAACCAACCCTGGAAGGTAAATGGTTAAATAAATAAATAAATAAATAAATAAATAAATAAATAAATAAATAAATAAATAAATAAGGGAAATTTCCTTTGCAAACACAGCAAACGTGATATCAAATTAGTGTGTGCCTCGTACTTCTTTAAATAAGAAAAGTTATTGATTGTTAGGGTTTGAATTTTCATTGAGTTAATTTGTTTTCAAGTGAGGGCAGACGAACTTGCGGAATATGATGTTACGTTAACAAGCCCAAACCTCTTTGCATAACAAAGCAGAGTGAGGAATTGCTCGAATTATCGACCTCTTACAGAGTCTACTGTACATCAGCGATGCAGAGAATGACACACGCTTAATATTTGTGGTTGTGCGCTCACTATATAGTTTGCTGAGTGGATTCGTAATTGTGTACTTTAATGCACGATATGATACTCCTGTTGGGTTGGTGGAAATTTCTTGACAAAATCTGGAAGGCACACCCTTTCCCATACCTAAATTTTGACGCCCCATAGCGCTCAAACCATACACTTTCGGACATGGATTCCCTCTTGTGAAATGAACTGTTTGCCGTCCCGCACTACATTTTTAGCGCTGTCGGTGTTGTTTTGAAACACCCTCTATACATTACTTTAATGATCATTTTACGAGTTGTATTTTTAATAAGCACGCGATTTTAAGGTACCTTATACCATGTACCTGATCCGAACAGCAATGGCGTCGAATTAATGTACTTTATCTGTACTAGCCCAACGAAAGGAATCACTTCAATGAAGAGTCTTGAATATCTTCTTAACTCCTCGGCATCTCAAAAATTTTCCATTCAAAGCTTTCTCGAAGTTTGATGTTAACAATTCATTTTAATGTCAGGAAATATTTGAACTCACGAGAACTTTCGGACATCGCTTTAGAAAACAGTTACACACTGGCTGTATTTTACGTCGCACCGACACACGCAGGTCTTTCGGGGACAGTGGGACAGGACAGGGTTAGGAACGGAAGGAAGCGACCGTACCCTTAATTAAGGTACAGTACAGTCTTTGCCTTGTGTGAAAATGGAAAACCACGGAACACCATCTTCAGGGCTGTTGATAACGGGATTCGAACCCACTATCTCTAGAATACAAGCTCACAGCTACGTGATCCAAATCACTCGCTTGGTGACTGAAGGACATTGTTTACTCTTACATACTTATGCTGTTTTGCTTCTGAGCCCAACATTCGAACTCCCTCCGCGGTAGACTCCCTTGGTGAGTTTCGTAAATTTTCCTTTTTTTTTCTAGGGATCTTGGGAGTAGAGGGCTCTTTGACAGAAAATGTTAAGCTTCTAAAGTGGCTCATTAATTCATTTTTATACCCTACCTAACATTATGCATCGCACACTTCGACTTCCGTTTATTATTATAGATTTTAACACGATTATCTCTTCATCATTATATGAAGAATATTTAATGTATGTAAGTAGTGTAGTTGCAACATGCTCTCATTATTTTATATCATCGTTAAACATGACATTGGAAAAATCCATACAGATGAATGACAGATATTTAAAAAAGACTTGATAACTCTAAACTAGACAAACCTATACATGAAAAAGATAAACATGACCTGAAGTTTTACGTGCAATCCGAACCATCTGAATGTGACTTTTCACTTCAAACATCTCACACGCACTGGGTGGGATAGGTGGCAGAATCAGGTGAGTAAGCAGTAAGAGCACGCCAAGAACAGAAATCATACATATGAATATACCACAAAGTGCTAAAGCCAGGGCGTGGCTCTCACACTGCCCATGATCTTTTCTCGCACAGTACGTCAGGATTAGATAAGACTATTTGCTGTCTTACCCGACTGTACTGTGAGCGGTTTCTTTTTATTTTTACAATTTTAGCGTTTTAAAATCTTCCTTATTTTCATCCCGCTCAACTTTCCAAACTGTCATCCTGATTTATAAGACGTATTCATTTTTAATATCTTTTTTTTTTTTTTTTTTTTACATTTTCTATATGTCGCACCGACTCAGATAGGTTTTATGGCGACGATGGGATAGGAAAGGCCTAGAAGTGGGATAGGAAAGGCTTAGAAGTGGGTAGGTAGCGGCCGTGGCCTTAATTAAGGTACAGCCCCAGCATTTGGCTGGTGGGGTTCGAATCCACTATCTCCCGGATGCAAGCTCACGGCTGCGTGCCCCTAACCGCACGGACAACTCGCCCGGTACGACGTATTCACGTCAGAAGGAGGAAATAATATCAGACTCATCTATGAGCATCATGGTTGTCAACTCACGCTCACCCACAGTTGAGAGCCCCTGCCGTCTCACGTTTAGTCGCCTCTTAGGACATACATAGGATACAGTAGCACCGAGCAAGTGGCTCTGCGGTTTGAGTCACTTAGGTGTCAGCTTGCATTCGGGAGATAGTGGGTTCGAACCCCACTGTCGGCAGCCCTAAGGACGGTATTCCGTGGTTTTCCATTTTCACACCAGGCAAATGATGGGGCTGTACCTTATCGAAGGCCGCGGTCACCTCCCTCCCATTAGTGTTGCCAGAGTGAAGGAAATTTTCCACGGACGAGGGAAAAATCAACGAAGTTAAGGAAGTGTGGGGAAAGGGAAAAATACGTGAGATATTTTAACGTCACTACGCCTTACGTACAAAAGTAGTTTATGGAGGTATTTTAAATAATACAAAATTTCTTTAAATGTTTAGACAAAATGAATTGGGCTGTTGATATTATGGTGATACTTTAACGTAATGTAGTATAGGTAGTATAGCATATTTTGTTGAACCCTGTTTTTCTTCAAACCCGGTAAGTTTGTAGGACAATGTTGCCCGTCCCTCAACAATCTGCTGTTCTGCACCGTAATTATTGCATGTGGTTATTAACACGTCACATGAATACGTTTCGCACTCGGCGGGACTGTAGATAGCTACTTATTGGTGATTGTCGAGTTTATTCTTCATAGAATCAGTTCAAAAAGGGTGCAGTTTTTGACTTAGCGTTATAATGAATGAAGGAAAACGTACTTCTAAAAAGAAACGTACGGTGAGGGGTGAGGTATTTTCAGAAAAATTGGGGAACCGAGGAGGAAGAAAGAGGTTTCAAGAGGAATGGGTTAGTGATGAAAAGTTTAAGGGGTGGTTGAAGCCAGTGCCCGGAACTAGAAATGATTAAAAGTTTAAATGTAACATGGAATTATCATGTAGCAAAAGTGAACTGAAGAAACATTGCCAAGGTCAAAAAACATAGTAAACTAGTCAAAGCGTTTTCTGCTACGACAATCAGTACATTTGTATCAAAAAGTGAAAAAACGAATGAAAAGTGTTCTGAAAGAGTTAAGGAAACTGAAATTAAATTACCCGCATTCTTTGCTGAACACAACGTTGCGTTTCAAGTTGTTGACCATCTTATGACCCTAAATAAAGATGTTTTTATTGTTCTGTCGTATCTCTATAGCCTACTTTATTTCAATGTATCGTACCTATGTGGGACCATTAGGATTATAAAATGTTAAGAGTTGCGGGGAAAATCCGGTAGACGAGGGGAATTTCAGCGATGTGACGGGAATTTATACTCGAAGTATCTGGCAACACTGCTTCCCACTTCTAGTCCTTTCCTATACCATCGTCGCCATAAGACCTGTCGGTGCGACGTAAAGCAAATTAATTGAAACAAAGAAATAAAGAAAAAGAAGCATACAGTAGCATGTAATCTACACTGTCAACCATATCTGTAAGCCTGTATTTTCTCCTTTCTTTGGAATAATAATTACTAATGACGAGCAAGGAAAGTTTTACCTTATTTTGGTGCCACCTAATAGATACAGCCAAACACATGATAATGTGAGATAGAAAGAAACCGAGTAGATTGACTTCAGGAAAACCGAACTAATAAATCAAGTAAGGGCATTGACTTTCTGGCAAGCGAGAATACAGCCTACAAGTCTTGATTGCTCAAGTGTAGTGAGTAATGGTTCACCGTTTGGCAACATCACGTTAATCTACATTCAAAGAGTGAAGGGTTTATCGTTTCACGGTTAACTTCTTTCTTCGAGCAAATGTGTACCCGTCGAGGTGCTAACAGAGAAAGAAGTCGATATAATAACAATATAATACTTTTGTTACATGTCTCTATCGAGCCTTTCTCTTTGTATCCTTATACTTTTAGAATTATTTAAAAAAATAAGAAGTAATCCCCACACTGAAACATCGTGTAACATTTTTATGTCTTCGAAAGCAAACGGGAATACAGATTCAACACCACGTTTCAAGAGATCACACTGCACTGTCAGATACTCATGTATAGAATATTAACCTACTAATCCTTCACCATATGATTACAGCATTTCATTCAAACAAAAGAGTAGTGTTACGGAAATGTTGCAAACTTGGGTTGAGAGGACGGAACTAAGGAGACGAGCTGCTCGACTAAATGGTATGTTCCGAGCTGTCAGTGGAGAGATGGCATGTAATGACATTTGTAGAAGAATATGTCTGAGGGGAGTTTTTAAAATTAGGGAGGGTCACAATATAAAGATCAAGTTGGAATTAAAGAGGACAAATTGGGGGCAAATATTCGTTTAAAGAAGAATTAGGAATTAGAATAACTTACCATAGGAAATCTTCGATACATGTTCAGTTTCTTTCAAATCATTTAAGAAAAGGTTATGGAGACAGCTGATAGGGGATGTGCCACCTGGAAGACAGTCCTAAATGCAGATGAGTGGTCACTGATTGATTGATTGATTGATTGATTGATTGATTGATTGATTGATTGATTGATTGATTGATTGTAACAATGCTACTCGCCTGCAATTAAAACAGACTATGACATACAATATTGGGACAAGCCCGCCTGGTGGCCATGATCGTTAAGGCATTAAGTCTATATGGTCTGACATCGTGGTTAGCCGGTTTGAGTCCAGTTGGTCGAAAAGGAATTCACTGTCAGAATAATGACCGGCAGGTAGGAGAGGTGGTGGTACACAATTTCTAACCACTACTATCTGTGTCTCACGAGAAGTCGCGGCAGCTTGTAGATAGGACACGAGTAACAGATACTACACTCTAAGCTACAAACATTAGTCGTCATAAACAGTGTGAGCTCCTTGAAACAGGTGTGTGTTCATTATTAAACTGTTCATTATGCAGTACTTAGAGTAAATGTGTACCTAAAGCGCAATTGCACTACCAATTTGAAACTTCACAGCAGCACTTCAGTTCTCAAGAACCACCACGGACGGAACCGATGTTTATTGTCAGGCCTTGAGATTTGAGATTGGCGCATGCGCAGCAACCATTCTTACCCTCTCCACCCCGTACCCCGCATACACGCGACTTCTCGTCAGACGACCATAGTAGATTGCGTGCCAAAAGTCTGGATTAAATTTCAAACCTTTCCGCAGTGTTCATGTGGAGTGAGGTGATATGGCACTGTTGATTGCAATTCGTCCGTCGGATAGAGACGTTACGCCTTGAGCGTACCCCTTGGTGCTATTCGACAGGAGTGGGCTATATGCTGGCACCCGGTTTCACCCTCTCCTTCCCTATTATCATATCACGTCATACATTAACTCTTGTGATGAGGTTGACGTCAGGAAGGGCATCCAGTCATAAAAACTCGCTGCGAAGATTGATATCACTTTATGCCCGACCCCGTAGAGAAATGGGACAACGGTTGGACGCACATACAATATTGTGGCAATGAAGGCCGAGAGTGAGAGGGCCGACGAGAGGCTACAATGTGGGCGGGCCAATGGCGAGTAAAACAATAGTCCCGACGCATTGTCGAGGCTCGCAATAAGGAAGCACCTAAGATGATGCTGGAAGTCAACAATGCAAAGATTCCCGGAAGTATCTACAGGAAGAAATTGCCAGATATTTCCTCGAAACCTGCCGCGGATCTATATCAAGAGCAAGGTCAGCGACAGTTAGTCTTAAGAGACTTACGAGACGGTCGCGAGTCAGTGCGCCTGCGAGGCCAAGACTGTCTTGATTACGAGAATGTGGTGATTTGTGAAGTGAACTGTTCTAATGCGCTGTGAGAGGCCAAGTTGGAGAGCAGGAGTTCGACATGCCAGAGGGCTGTGTGTTCGACCATGTTTGTCAGTACAAACTGTGTCAAGTGGAAAACTCGAACGCGAGTGAACTTGAAAATAGTAGCTTAATATATTTGTCTGGCTCCTTGTCTGAATCATCAGCGTCGAGGCCTTCGGTTCAGAGGGTACCGGGTTCGATTCCCGGCCGAGTTGGGCATTTTAATCGCGTCTGATCAATTCTGTGTGTTTGTCACGATAAACTCTTTTTCATATACAATACACATAACACACCACATTACAAAACACTACATAAATACGTAAAATGAATACATCCCTTCCTATAGGGTTGGCGTCGGGAAGGGCTTCTGGCCGTAGAACGGGACCAAGTCCATATGTGTGATTCAGCTTGCACCCGCGAGCACACCAAGTTGTGGGAATAGCGCCCTATTGAGTACTGATTTTAGTTTTCAGGACCCTGATAACCTGACTCAATAATAATAATAATAATAATAATAATAATAATAATAATAATAATAATAGCCTGGTGCAGTCGTTGTAAGACAGACCCTCCTACGAGGGTGCGCGGCATCTGTCGTGTATGAGAAACTGCGCGTTATCGTAGTGATTTTAGTTTTCAGGACCTTGATATCCCGCCTCATAATAATAATAATAATAATAATAATAATAATAATAATAATAATAATAATGTGTGTGCTGTGTGTGTGTGTGTGAATTGCAGGGATTTTGGGAACAGCACAAATACCCAGTCCCCCAGCCGAGGAAATTAACTATTAAAGATTAAAATCCCTTACTCGGCCGGGAATCAAACCCAGGGCCCTCTGAACCGCAGGCAACTACGCTGACAATTCGACCACAGAACTGAAGTCAAAGTTGTCTGTTAATTACGCCAGGATGAGTCCCTTTCATCTTCAGCTGACCTCAATTTTTTTTCTTTTGAGATCCCAATGAATTGTATAATCCTGTTGTTTTATCCCTCGAAACAACAATCAATATAGATATTTCAATGCATTGTTCCTTTCAATGTACTGTAGCACGGTACATAAAGATTTTTTTTTTTTTTTTTTTTTTTTTTGCTAGGGGCTTTACGTCGCACCGACACAGATAGGTCTTATGGCGACGATGGGATAGGGAAAGCCTAGGAGTTGGAAGGAAGCGGCCGTGGCCTTAATTAAGGTACAGCCCCAGCATTTGCCTGGTGTGAAAATGAGAAACCACGGAAAACCATCTTCAGGGCTGCCGATAGTGGGATTCGAACCTACTATCTCCCGGATGCAACACATAAAGATCAGTGTGTTACCTAGTCAGTTTGAATTGTCCTACATAATGGATTTCCAAGCTTTCGGATTATATTAGGTAACGATAAAGTTCTGTCAGACATCACGATGTGGAGATAAGACGATCATTAGTTGTGGAGTGCAGTGCATGACCACTGCATCCACAAGCAAATGTTTTGCCTCTTCGCTATCTCGTCAGCGAAGGATCCCTTTTTGAATAGACTGCTAATCTGTAATGAGAAGTGGGTTCTTTGCAATATTCCACTGCGCTTTGTAGACTAGATGTAGCCATGTCAAAGCGGGGAAAAATACTTTAAACTAATTAGGCAATACAAATCAGGTAACTTACTCAATGCATTTTAATAGAATGAAAAATAATTTCAGATCCTTTTATAATTAGTCTTAAAAATAATAAGGAAGTGTTGTGGTCTCAGATTTCTTCCTTAACATGCCCACAACTGTAGTTATATAAAACATTCCCAGCACAAAACGCGGCTCTACTTTCCAAACAGACAAAGAAATAGTAATCATGAAAGCCGTTCCCGATATGATCAGCTGTCTTATAAAGCCGTGCTCGATATTATAGTCATAGACCTTTCACTTTTCTAATACGACACTAATCTAGCAGACAATCTGTTTGGCATTTAGTTAAGTAAAGATCATAAATGGAGAACCAATTGTTATAAATAAACGCTAATGTATAACTGTGCCACAGAATCATCTCTTTTTACTTACATTACGCACTTGAGTAACAGACGTTTAGCCAATGACGTTCATAGTCGATTGAAAAAAAACAGTGACTCATACATACATACATACATACATACATACATACATACATACATACATACATACATACATACATACATACATACATACATACATACATACATACATACATACATACATACATCTTCACTAATGGCTGTTATGCCTCTGAACGTTCTGTCTGCTAGCCTCCGCAGATGAACCAAGAGCATCCACAAGCCTCTATTCATAGCTGCGAGGAGAGAGTAGTAGTCCAATGGCTCAGTCACAGGCTCCTCACCGAGGTGACTGACTTTGATTCGAATCCTGGCCAATGCACACGGTATTTATGAAATGATAAGTCACGTCCGACCGGTTTGGATTCCACGTGAAACTGAAAGTCGCCCACCAATGATCACGTTATCAGAGGTTACGTAAACGTACAAGCTTATTTACAACCAGATTTGTGGCCTTACTTAGTTTCACATTGCTTTTTTTTTTTTAATTGTCAAAAACAGAATCTAACCGACGTAGTGTTGGTCTCTCTCTACTCCTCTAACCCCCTATTATTCTTACAGATACACCCTATTCTCCTACGTCCCCAATACCGAAGTCAGTTCATACGCACAACTTCATCGAGTTCGTTCCTAACATAGCCTTTATATAAATATACATTTAATTCTCAACAAGAGACGTCCAACCATGACGAATATAAGAACAAATGTGAGGACTCCTCGAGTTCAAGCACGCCCCGCCAGGCAGAGCTAGAGTGGGTAAGTTCCACAGTACCGATCAGCTGGTCTTAGGAATGATGCCAGAGGAAACGTATTACTCCGTAACTGATAAGTATATACACTGTCTTTTTAAGAAAAAGAGAGATTTACAATGAAATACCACGGCAGGGTTCAATGGAAACATCATACATGGAAATAATAGCTACAGCCTTCATCACATGTTGCGGAAAGTACAGCTCACTGGAGAGTACATATACAAATAAATAGCACATAACTCCCAGCATATTGAAACAAACACCCATGAACTATTTAAGCGAATACTCTACTTACCAACTCAATTTATCGGTTACTGGACTTTCGAAAGCTTACGTGAAGATTTGGCAGCAAATTAGGGAAAATGTACGGCACTGTTCCTGGACGTAAATTTCATCTCACACGAGAGATATCCATTTTTTCACCATTCACTATAAAATCATCTGATTTTACTATCAAATCATCACGGAAATGAACATGTTAAATTCTGCTATTACGCGTTCACTCAGTATCCTTCCATGGAATAGCTCTGGTTCAGTTTTCAAATTGATATCTATCCTTCTGTGGTAAAAAAAAAAACTGCATATCATCAACTATACTACCATAGCCATGCACAAAACAGTACAGCACAATGAACTATTAAATTAATGAAGCCACATAAGATACATGCTTGAAGTACACAATACACAATGAACTGAGTTGAAGAACTGAAAGCAAAGAAAATTCAATTTATTTACTGAAATATCTTGCACAGTAACGTCTCCCACGCTTTTCTATACCCGTCTTACCGGAACTACTGAAGCACGTGTTGGATATAATCGCTTGCAGTGCTTGCAGTGGCGAAACCACAAACTACCATGCTATAATGGCTGACTCCTCACACTTGGTCTTATAATCGTCATGGTCCAACCGAATTTGCAGGTGATCACACGGACCCGGAAGACAAAATAATTACGTATTTCCCTCGAAAGAAAAAAAATCACACGTGTCGAACTTAACTAAAACAGAAATTTACGAACTACAAACAGAACTCAAAACTGAAAGACAATAAAAATAAATTAAATGGTTAAATAATTCTTCAAAACCCTAAGTGATAGTTACTGTATGTGTTTTAGAGTGAATTTCAGCTTAGTAAAGAAGGAGCTCTGTGTCCTTAAAAAGGAGGGCCCTATGGCCAAATAGAAGTCCCCTCACTCCCAATGTGTACGCAATTGTATTGTAGCCATCACTTAAGTGAAGGATGCATGGACAGTAAGCAGCTTGCGATTAAAATGTTTTAAGTCTATGGTTCAAAAAGTTCTAATTCCTACCCTGGTGTGTAAAACTGCTCGTAAACGAAGTGGGATGCTAATAGCAGGCAGTCTTGTTTCAAGTCTAGAAAATTGCAAGGATGATAACTTTCTGAAGAACACACCTGATTCCTTCCCAATCTGAACCACGGTACATCGCAAATTGTGTTCTATTTCATACACATGCCAATACGAACATCACAGCAGCACAAGTTATCGACTGGAATTCACAAAGACGACACACAATGCGATGGACCATGTTCAAACAAAAACAACTATACTATTACTACCACAAATGTTCCGTTTAAGTGACATACTAGGCATAAAGATGTTACACTAAATCACCGCATTACTCACATAAATAACAATCTGCCCACACCGGAAGATGAAATCTTGAAAACCATTTTTTTAAATGTCCTTTGAAACAGAACACAACAGGATTTTTTTCAGGACTTGTAATCATGTTCCTTACGCAAAAGTAGAACAGGACAGGGTATTTGATAACCAAGAGCTAAACATTAATTTTTGTCCAATCCTTCAAATGCTTTCATATACCAGCATATACTTCCTGATAAAAAGTGATCGGTTGAAGATTATGCAAGTCCCTCAGTACTAACACGACCGAACGGAAGCAGCGCATTATCCGTCATAATACAACGAGAGCTCTCGATTTATTTCGAGAGAATCTGAAGCTCGAATTGTATTTATTTTGGCTATTCAGCGAATAAATACAAAATGAAATAAGCAATGATGACAAATGTGCATAAATATAAGGCTAATAATATACATAAGTATTTATAACTTATAGAAAGAGAAAAACTTCCAGCACGAATACTGTTTTACTTTTTCATTTAAACTCTTGGGTCTGCAGTCTCCCAGTATGTCGGCTCCGGTTTCTGTTTACAATTTATATGGCTCAATGTACATGACCAGATTGTACCTTTGGCTTACTTTTATAAAATATGTGTTTGTCGGTATAGGTTTTCGGTTTCTATATTTGTTTCATAACTAGTATATAAAAAGTTGCATGTTTTTCAATTAAAGAATCACACTGCTGTCGAGGCTACTGCAGTTAGGAAAATTAAAAATAATATGCTCAAGGTACAATGTTCTCCCCAAGTAAAAATAGTGATGATAACTACGGGACATCCAGTTTTACGTAGCGAAACACATTAATTTGTTTTAAAGGATATGACTAAGCGATGCGGGTTGTGCTGTTTGGGAGATGGTAGGTTTGGACACCAGGCAGTCCTGAAGATGGTTTATCGCACTTTCTCACCAGAGATAAGTCTACGGCCGCTACCTTCCCAGTCCCAGTCCTCTCCCATCTAAACGCCACCGAAAACTATGTCGGTTTGACGTTAAACCGCTAGTAATATTGGCCGGGATTCAAACTGCAGCCGCCTAACTCAAGCAAGTGGCAATATCAGTCACTTATTACGTTTCCTGGAAGCAGTCATGCTGTTGGTAGTCAACTGTAAATGAATACAGAGAAAGAAAAAAGATGGGAGATCACTTCACTATCATTAACAACTCTTTAAAAACAATGAATGTTGAAATTTAGACTTACAGAAGTTCTCTAACGTACTGGGGGACAACGAAATGGAGCTGTTGCACTTAAACATGCTCAAATACTACCGACCTCAATCGGGATCTAACCCACTACCTCGGCGATAGAAGGCCAACGACTAATCGATCGCACCAGTAAGGTCAGCACACTTCAGTGTCAACCTAACTTCCTTGTGATAGCCTATAACATTGCCTTGTGCGCTGTAAAAGTTTTACGCTGAGAAGAGAACCTTTTAGTGCCTCATGTCTCACGCGTTTACGTAACTGGCATTATTATTTCTTTATGTTTAAAATATTGTGTTCTGTACTACAATCAACTTCTACCTATTTGAAGCTAAAAGGTATAGTCATTATAAACGTCATGCAAAACCTCTTTAAACTACAGCTATACAAAATAATGTGCAACTCCATTTCTTAATTATTTGGTCGGTGGCCGTTTATGTTACGTGAACGGTGACTATATGGATACATTAGCAAACCCTTGAGTTCGTGAAATCCACACCAAGGTCATCTTACACCATAACAAGCCCATACTGGAGTAACATGTTCAATAATATCAAGACTGGTGGAATTGAGACAAAATATCTCCATATCAGTTTACATTTTAATACTTTTAGGCTATTTTTAAATAGTCTTTCTCAGACCTTCCCACTTCATGACTGCATTCATCACTACTCATTGCTTTTCAATAAAATATTCCAAAATATTGCAATTCAATGTAAATATCGAGGTACTCACCACAATATGAGTAGCAACTATCACAATGGACCTGTGAAATGAATACCCTTTTCTAATAGTAAATTTGAGCAGGCTTATATTAGATCACGGCGTTTTAAGAAAGAAAGAAAGAAAGAAAGAAAGAAAGAAAGAAAGAAAGAAAGAATATGTTTGTTTCACTTCGTATGGTCTTGATCCTGAAGATCATAACACGGTGATTAAAAATCCGTAAATGTGATTTTTTTTTTAAATTATAGCATACCAAAGGTATACATCAATGCAGTTTCGCTCAGAACCAGCACCAGAAATAATTTTACCTGCGAAAAATACATCTGAACTGTTTACAGGTACAAAATAAACACAAACTTGATACACATGTCCAGAGACCGATGACTCTCTATACAATCCATTTAATGAGGCGACGTTTTCGGACATAAAATAAAGTCTTCGTCAACCATGCAGTGTACGGCTGAATTCAGGTATTCCTTTAATAAAAACAAGCGACCCTCAGAAGTAGGTAATGGGACAAGTTGAGATGAGCAGTGAACCATGGTTAGAGTCACAGCTCGATGTGCTTTAGTTAGCACACGTTTCTCACGATCTAACCGGCGAAAAACCTCAATTCGGTCAATTCGATGACAATTTCTCTAAAAACAAGCGCAGTCATGACTCTAAATAAGGTTAACATTCCTGATGAATATATTCGACAAATGATGAAATATTTATTTACAGCATTAATGGACTTGTGATCGCCATCCCATGTATAGCTTAATTGTAGCCAGCAGTGAAAACGCCTCTCAAAAATATTTCTGGAGAGCAGTAGTTTCCAAACAGGGTGAGGAGGGTGAGAAATTAACACCGGAGCCACAGAAAAATTACTCATAAAAAGAAAAGAAACATACTTAGGACGTGATAAATGCAGAAATTAATACAGATACGGCATTAAAACTTGTGTTCTATTATACTGAAGTTCTTGTGAGATTAAGGAGTCATATTATTATTATTCTAACGCTTTTTACACACACCTGTGGAGTTGCGGGTACGAACTGTGAAGCATATGGGGATTTGGCCCTGTTTACTGGGCGGATGCTCTTCCCGACGCCAACCCTATATGGAGGGATGTAATTACTATTGCATATTTCTGTGCTGGTTGACAGTGTTGTGTGTTGTCTGAATATGAAGTGGAAGGTGTTGGGACAAACACAAATACCCAATCCCCGAGACAGAATAATTAATCAAACATGATTTAAAAACTCTACCCGGCCGGGAATCGAAGCCGGGACCCCCTGAACCAAAGGCCTCAACAATCTATAACATCATAACCCAAGCATGACCAGAAATCGGATAAAGAGTAACTGTATTGTGTATTCGAATTAATGATCCTCCAGCCAAGTATCACACCATGTGGTCTGTTACGGTCTTAGTTCATCTTTCGTCCAATAAATCTATTCACAGTGGACACATGCTGTAGGACATACAGTGGAACCTCGATATCTCGAATCGTCTCGGGAGCTAAATTTCATTTCGAGTTATCGAAATTTCGGGATATAGAGAAAACCGTTTTTGAGCATATACAGTATACTGTAGCGCATAATTGAATTACATGTATCTACGGACTTACACTGAATACAGTGTTTTGTATAGTACGGTATTCAAAAATATACTAACAAACTCTTATTTTAAGGCATCGCTTTAATTATGGCCCTTATTAAAGTAACATTTTAGAAGATAGAATACAGTACTTACAGCAGTGAAACAAGAAACATACCTCCGTTTACACCTTTGGAAGAAATTCGTTAGTCTCTTCTGTTTTTTTTTTTTTTACTGTTAGCCTTCTTTACTTCCACATAGTTTTCAACAACATTTATTGCTGTGAGAAACACTGTCATTTATATTCGACTGACTCTGTAGGTATGTAGGTTCGAAACCATGCAGCAAAGATTCGTAAATAGAGAAGCTTGTCATCCACGACGTCCGGGGTTGCGTTCGTACGTCACCGGTAATGAATTCATACCCGGAAAACAGCGAGGCTTCGCCGATTTTCCGATCACTTGTTAACAGCTCCTCACAAACTACAAATGCTATATTGCACAGTCAATATTGTACAAAATTCGAGTTACGGAGTATTTTTTGCTTCAAGGGAGGAAACGTTTGCTTCGAGAAATTCGTATACCCGAATTTCGAGTAACGGAGAAATAAATACACGTGAAGAATAGGACAAACGGTATTTCGAAATACTGAAAATTCGAGTATTGCAGGTTCGAGATATCGAGGTTCGACTGTATTTTGTTCTCTTCCAAAGTTGTCGCTGAGAGCCCATGTATTGAAGCACAAGTCCAATTCTTGAAAGCAAATTGCTGTTTTACTTTTCAGGTATTGTGAGTGGAATTAAGTGACACGTTTATTTTAAACACTCTGGATTTGATGTAGAAGCGTTGATACTATTGTGAGTTATGAAAATAAAACCTACAACCTGTTTTCCAGTCATTGACCGGGTCAGGGATGTAACGAATAAATCATATTTAGGCCTAGGCTATTAGTAGGATGGGGTCGCCACTCCCAAAGTGATTTATTATTGACTGATAGATGCTATGAAATGATAATGGAGAGTGTTGCTGGAATGAAAGATGACAGGGAAAACCGGAGTACCCAGAGAAAATCCCGTCCCGCTTTGTGAGTTATGAAATTCTTTCATTTGTTATATGTTATCCTCAAATATAATTATTTCCGAGAGAACCAATATTCCTAACGGTATTGGTGGGGTGGGGCATAGGAATTACAGAACTTACAAAGGGGGCGCTAGCTGGAAAGGTTTGGCAACCGCTGCTGTAGAGTACAGCATAAAGGTGAGATCTCACACAGCGTGCAACTTTCATAACGCCAAACTGTAATAAATTAATTATCTATGTCCAAACCAAGCAGCTGGTACACCAAATATGGATCAAAGAAATAGCTACAACTTGCTCGCACGTCAAAAGCACGCACATAAATAACGGCTCGCGCGGAATCGATTACATGTACTTTCTACGACAATCTAAAACATCTTCACCCAAGCATGACTAGGGTGGACCAAATCCATTTTTTCCTTTTTGGTTTATTTATGTTTGTTTTTTTTTTTTTTTTTTTTTTTTTTTTTTTACAAGTTGCTTTACGTCGCACCGACTCAGATAGGTATTATTGTGACGATAAGATAGCAAAAAGCTAGGAATGGGAACGAAGCGACCGTGGCCATAATTAAGGTACACCTCCGGCATTTGCTTGGTGTGAAGATGGGAAACCACGGAAAACCATCGTCAGGGCTGCTGACAGTGGGGTTGGAACCCACTCTCTCCTGAATGCAAACTCGATTTTGTGTGTGCATGTTTATGTGAAACCTGAACATAATCATTACTGTCACTTCAAATGTATACAGTCCCATAACGTCGGAATCACTTATTCACTTGGGCTAACCGCATGAGGACTTATTTTCAAAAGTGGTACAAAATGCCACCCGTGGTAAATGTGATACCTACTAATTCCTGCATTTTTGATAAGTGCAAAGAAAATATTAAATGTATATTCTTTCTATGCTTATTTGGTTAATATTGTAATAATATAATAGTGCAAAGCAGATTTTAAATTTATTCAACAATCACATACATTGTGTAGGTGGTGGTGACACCAAAAAAGTGAATATCTGTTACAGATGACAGATTTTACTGTCGGAAGACTCTGAAACTGAGTAAATTACAAAGGCCATGTATTTGACTATGTGTGGTTGTGTTGCTAGGGTCATCAGTCCATTAATAGGTTGGATGCAGATCTTCATGCTATGCAACCCTATCCTGAGCTAAACTTTTTACTTTTACGTAACTCCTACATTCTATATCTGCCTGTCATATTCAACCCTTCACCTACACCTACCGTTCTTACCACCTACACTTCCCCAACAAACCAACGGACGGGTCTCGGGTATTTGTGGTATGAGTTGTTTTTTTTTTTTTGCTATTTGCTTTACGTCGCACCGACACAGATAGATCTTATGGCGACGATGGGATAGGAAAGGCCTAGGAATGGGAAGGAAGCGGCCGTGACCTTAATTACGGAACAGCCCCAGCATTTGCCTGGTGTGAAAATGGGAAACCTCGGAATGTGGTAAGACTGTAAATATATCTGTGAAAAGTGTACAACAGATCTGTATTATTTTTTCTATGCCTGCTCGGTTAATACTGTAATAATATATCTGCAATCAGTGGAAAGCAGACTTGTATTTGTAAGTTAATTTAATTAAATGTGTCCTCTAAAATCATTTTAATTATTCTCTTCTTATTCTTCTTTTTCTTGCCGTGCCCTCTTATATCGAAGGCTGGCGATCATCGTGGCTAGTCTAGTCTTTGAGTCTGCCACGTGGAAAAGAGACATCGTGTCCATCTCGAACCCCTGAGATTCTTCAGCCAGGAGACCCTGTACTTTTCATTCCGAAATTTAAAATACTGTCGATCCAAAACTAAGTAGGCCCTACCGAATGTAATTGAAAAAATGTATGTCCAACTCCTTGGCTGAATGGTCAGCGTACTGATGTTCGGTTCGATTCCCGGACAAGATGGATGAGCGCTGGTTCGAGGTCCACTCAGTCTACGTGATTATTGAGGAGCTATGTGACGATGATATAGCTAATAGCTACGTGACGCAAACCACGTAGCCAACTCGCTTGGTGTGATGTCACAACTTTCTTCGTTACCTTGTATGAAAACCGGAGGGCTGGTGACAAAACGTAAGCGCAGCTACATAAAATAAAGCAAGGTATGACGCTGGTAGTTGGGTAACGCTTTACGTAAAACAGAATCCAAAATTTCATTTCGCGCTCCGGTAACTCGTGGGTTCCAGGTCACCGTTCACCGACAAAGACGGAAATCAAGGTGTTGAAGGTCTTGGTGCGGTATCTAGTTTGCACTTGCTGAGATGAACTGTTCCACCTGTTGGACAAAATGACAACGCTTTCACAAGTGGACCGATAACAATGGTGGGAGCGTGCCCTAAGAAGGAGGTCAAGAGCAATGTTGTTATTCTGGAGAAGGTGTAAGCACTCAAGTCAGTGGCTCTCTCTCTTGCTCTCTGAGTGTGACCGCGTCTGGCTCCATGGCTAAATGGTGCTGGCCTTTAGTCACATGGGTCCCGGGTTCCATTCCCGGCAGGTTCGGGAATTTTAACCATAATTGGTTAATTTCTCTGACACGGGGACTGGGTGTATGTGCCGTCTTCATCATCATTTCATCCTCATCACGGTGCACAGGTCGCCCACGGGAGTTAAATCAAAAGACCTGCACTTGGCCTGCCGAAGTCCTCGGAAACATTCCGGCACTAAAAGCCATATGCCATTTCAGTGTGACCACGTGTGAAAAGTGAATCCCCATATGAATACGTGACAATAATAACAATTTCGTGTCGCTATTTCTAGCCGAGTGCAGCCCTTGTAAGGCAGATCCTCCGATGAGGATGGGCAGCATCTGCCTTGTATATGTAACTGCGTGTTATTGTGGAGGATAGTGTTATGAGTGAGTTGCAGGGATGTTGGGGACAGCACAAACACCCAGTCCCCGAGCCAAGGGAATTAACCATTTAAGGTTAAGATCTCCGACCCGGCCGGGAATCGAACCCGGGACCCTCTGGACCAAAGTCCAGAACGCTAACCATTTAGCCATGGAGCCGGACATACGTGACAATAATCATTATAGATGCTAGAGCCATCAGACCAACGATCTCACTAAGCAAACGTACTTCCCTACACACGTTCTCCCCGCCCCCGCCCAAAACGCAATCGGCATATTATTCACCATGTCTTTACAACAACGTTCTATCTTGTTAACTCTCTACCCGATACTGACATATTCACAACCTTTGCATCCTTCAAACAATTCAAATATTCCTCTCAAGTCATCTCCAGGTTTCCATTTTCTTCCGTCCTTCCAAACCACATTTCCTCTTGTTAACTCTGTTAACCCCTGGAATGGTACCCCTATAGTCTCAAGTAACTAATCTCATTATGTTCCGTATTGAAGATACAATAAATAAAATTCTTTCTTGAATAAAATTACTGTGTCCACCTATTCAATACAATTTTTTTCCACCTTGTGGCTACTCCCACCACTACTCTTATACTTACATCTCCTTCACACAATATACATAACATTTGTTTGAGCGCCAGTTGCTTTTTTAAGAAAAACAACAACATTCGGTAGAGCATACCTCTTATATCAATTATCTCAAGGCGTGATAAACTCACATATCTGGCAATATACAGGGATATGGATCAGGACAATATTAAATTACTGTTGCATTTCCACAATTGAGGATTGTACATGGAACTGGAATCACTTATTATAATTAAAAATAAAACTGAGTTTATGACTAAATTTACGTCACAATGAACAATCATTTACGTCTTTTAATTTAACAAAAGAAATATATCGTGAGATTTGCGGTACAAAGAAAAGGAAAATTTAATCTAAACAAAAAAACTATTGGCATGAACTTGAAGTAAGATGTGATATCGCCGCTGATTACACTCTTCTTCATGTTATGAATGCATAACATGTCTGATGCTTTAATTACCTGTTGTCTGCATACACCGCTGTTGAACTTGAAATTCTTGGGAAAACCTGTGAGCTGAAGTCGGGAGCCGTCTGTTGTAATCTTCTTATATAACAAGGAGTTGGCCTACATACCATGTACGCGTGTAGGGAGCTCCAATGTAATCACGTCCACTCAATATATTTTAAATAATTGGAAAATATTATTGAAACATCTTGTGAAGTCCATCCTCACAAGAAGATGATGTTTCTTTATCAGCATAGTACCCGTCTCTGCTCGGATACAAGCACCACTTGTAGACTTCCTCGATGATTACCTCTTCAAACACAACTCTTAGCTCTGACCATCACACTAAGACCACTTCTTCCATTTGATACATCTGACTGTTACATATGATCTGCACGATATCAACTGCTTATGAACTGAGTACTATCAACTGAATAGATATGATGAACTGAGTACTGTGAACTGAGTGATATCATCTGAATCTCTCACTACCGTTGCCTCGACTTATATCACCTCGCGATGACGACTCATCTCCCCACTCACTGTTCATCCCTTCCACTTCAACATACAGTAGCTGGCGAATACTGACACTTGGTCGCAATCACGTGTCCACGCACTGATGTCATCAGTCAAGTGTTGTCTAAGCGTACCCAAGCGGTTCGAGAATGACTATACCGAATGCGTCACCGGGAAATCTCCTTGTACACAACATTCCCAGTTAAACATAGCCTCGATTGCAAAATACTATGCCAGCTCATCTAGCCAAAGTTACAAGCCACAGCATGACAATATGAAACCAACAAATCTCACTTACTACAATACAGAATAATTACAAACATATTCACTTAACCTATGATTAAATACAATAATATACGCGATACCTAATTATTACAGTCTAAATGATGAGAAACAGAATATATAAAATCTAATGAATCAGGTTAATGATAATAATAATAATAATAATAATAATAATAATAATAAATACAGAATGGAGTCTGTAACCCTGTTGTACGGTTACAGAACGCCTCCCTCATGAAATAATCGATTAAATGAATCGATTGATTCATGAAATATCTACACAATCACCTGAAATCGAGTACACCATAGATACATGTATAAAAATGCCCTTTACAAATTTGGTACATAGTATCATCCATCTGGATGTTCGTTGTTACACATATAAAACATTTATCAATTATCATTTTCACTTTGATTATACAGTTTTATTTACATACAGATTACAGTTCTTCTCACTTCTGTCGTTTCAAACGTTCATTGAGTGTTCAAAAGTAATTCTCGAAGACATTTCATTATATACACTGTCTCCAAGCACTGGAGTTTATTGCACTGCCGTGCTCACTTAATATCACAACACACGCTAATTTCACTGAAGTCCTGTTCGCAATGCCAGCTTCATAAAATATGGTGAATTAACATAATAATGAAAATTAATCAACAAACTCACATGATATATTTCTTAAGATTTCTTATATTGTATGTGCCTACGATATTTCCTTCCTTGTCTTCTAGTGAATAAGCACATTTCCCAATCCGTTTCACTACGGTGAAGTATCCCTGATATAATAAGAAAAACTTAGAAAATTGACCAGCTTCTGCTGATGACGGGAGTGGCACTCTGAGTAAAACCTTGTCACCAAGCTCAAATTCATCCAATATAGTCCTACAAAAGTTATCATGCACAATCTTACCGTGTTATCCTTCTTAGGTATAATAACAAGTGGATTCAAATTAGGACTACATGATGGTTCAATTATATTATAATCTAGCATAATGTCAATCTGCTCTTCAACAGCGCTAGCGTATTTTAACGGAATGGGATATTTCGGTCCTACAAAAGTTGAGTTATCAATAACATTAAATTTGTGTTCGTAAAGATGTGTTCTACCAGGCGATCGCTAAAAACATCACTATGTGATATCAATAATTCACACAACTCGTCCTTCTGACTTTCCGCTAAATTACATTTCTCCACTGTCTCATACAATTCATCTCTAGAATCTCTCTGTATAGACACATGGCAGACATCAATATTTTTCCTCATATTAGGAATTTCACAAGATCCTTCCGTACTAGAACACACTTTATTCGCACTAATTTCTGACAAAACATCATATGGTAAACTGACTTCCCTGCTACTCTTTCCCCAAATAAGATTGACATTACACAGATCAAAATTTAATTTAGCCTTGTGACACGTTAACCAGTCGGTACCTAAAATAACGGCATAAACTAAATTAGGCACAACTAAGCATGGTTGGAAAATACATTCTCCACTTATGTTAATGGGGACAGCTATTTGTTTATTCACTCTTTGAGACTTGTTTCCAACAGCTGTTACGATGAACGTATTCCTCACTGGAATTTCCGCTACCTCATACTTCTCTCTTAAAACTTCCTCATACAGCTTGGAATTTACACATGACTTCTCACTACCAGAGTCCAACAAAATCTTAACTTTTCTGCCCCATATCAGCAGTTCAATCGTCGGTGTAACAGTGACACTACTTAAATTATCCTCATTACATAATATAAGATCACTTAACAAATCTTGCCTTATATCTAAATTTAAATTACACTTATAAAATTTATTGTCTACGATTAAGTCGTCACTTAAAATATTTGAATTATTGCTACTTAGGTCACAATCATGTTCACTTACAACTATAGGCTGGTCGACATTGTCATACTTATCTACCTTATACGTGAACTCACCATTTACGGACTGTCTCAGTGACCTGTTTATACAGTCCGTTGCGTGTTTAAAGTACTTGGTTCGGTTACGACTTGTTGGTTACACACCTCAGTCGGCCTCCCCTGTTGCCTATTTCCTCTAGCGTCATTATTATTATTATTATTATTATGGCCTGTATTCTCCCGCCTCCCAGCTTCTGGTTGATTACCATAATCACGCCTCCCAGTCCTGAAATTTTCCGAACTATTTTGATAATTTCTCTCCCTGTGGAAATTATTATTAGGTCTCTCCTGATATTCTCTTCTGTAGTTACGATTATTCATAGTCCTGTCCTGATTATTAGATTGGTTACCCCTTCCTTCTACATTCCTATTTAGTGTCCTACTATTATTCAAGCTACTACCTAAAGCATCAAAACTTTCCAACAAAATCTCCATTTCCTTAATAGTCTCCACTCTTTGCATACAAACAGCTTCTCTTATTCTATCGGGATAGTGCTTAGCCATAAGTCTAACTATATCAGCCTCAGGTCCAATACATTCTAAATTTCTCCACACCAAAACATGAGCCAAAAAAGTATTCAGTCATTCTAACACCCTCGTTAGAATTATACCTGCCAAACATTACTCTCTCTCTCTCTCTACTCTGAACACCTTCACTCCAAAATTTAGCCAAGAATTTCTCCTTAAATTCAGTTAGACTAGACATCGAGCTTTTATATACTTGAAACCAAGACTTAGTCTCTCCTACAAAAGCATTAGATAAGATCTCCAATACAGTTTCCCAGCTAATAATATTGTCTCTTAATTGAACAGCAAATTTCTTCTCTACTACTCTCATAAATTCCATCGGGTTAAATTCTTTCCCAGAAAACTTAGGTAAGTCATGATCTCTAGTGATTAAACCATTATTTACAATTATTTCACGTACATTTCTACTATCACGCACTTCTTTCTGGAGTACTCTCTGGCAACTCAGAAATTTTTCTTCCAATGTTTCCCCAGCCTTTTCTTCAATTTTTCTTAACTTCTCCTGTAATTTTTCTTCCGATTCTCTCACTTTCTGTGATAATGATTTTTGTTCACTCTCTAGATCACCTACTTCTCCAAGTTTTCTTTCCACCTGTTCTACCCTACTAATACATTTCCTAGTTTCTTGCCCCACTGTATTGGTTATCTTTTCAAACCTTTCTTCTACTAACTCATTGATTTCTCCTTTATTAGACTCGATCTTGGCGCCTAATTCATCAATCTGTTTGATGTATGTCTCACTAATTTGCTCTATTTCCGTATGGAGATTGCTCAGACCCAATTCCATCTCAGCTCTGATGTCACTACACTCCCTATTTACCTTACTTTCTAAATTATTAATTTGCTTACTTATTTCTAACACCTTATGATCTATCTTATTACTAACATCATCAATCTTCTTATTAATACTATTTATGGCATTACTCTGAGCTTCAATTTTTTTTACTAATAATATTATTCTGAGATTCAATTTTCTCACTCATAATATTATTCTGAAATTCAATTTTCTCACTCATAATATTATTCTGAGATTCAATTTTCTCACTAATAACCGTTTCAATTTTCTCACTCATAATATTATTCTGAGATTCAATTTTCTCACTAATGATATTATTCTGCTCAGTCATTTTGGACATCAGCAAATTAAATAAACCCAGGTCAATCACCCCTTTACTTTGATCTTGCGTGACAGCGTTTTCCTCACTTTCTACTATTTTCTGACTTTCAGCAGGTCCCAACTTAGTCACCAACTTCCTATTTATGTTACCACCTTGGATTTCCTTGGACACAATAACCTCAGCCCCATCACCTGACTGCATATTGCTATCCTTGTCCATCTTCGGTTTCCTACTAATTTTTCGCGATCTCAAAGCTATTTCCCCTTGCACTTCCTCTGACATTACCCCTTAAATACAAACTTGAACAAAATGACCTTCCTAACATTACTAGGTGAATTTAACATGTGCGTACTCATTAAAAGAACTGATCCATGTATATTGCCATTCAGAAACACTTCTTCTGAACCTTTCGAGCCCCACGTTGGGCGCCACGTTGTGGCTACTCCCACCACTACTCTTATACTTACATCTCCTTCACACAATATACATAACATTTGTTTGAGCGCCAGTTGCTTTTTTAAGAAAAACAACAACATTCGGTAGAGCATACCTCTTATATCAATTATCTCAAGGCGTGAGGTGATAAACTCACATATCTGGCAATATACAGGGATATGGATCAGGACAATATTAAATTACTGTTGCATTTCCACAATTGAGGATTGTACATGGAACTGGAATCACTTATTATAATTAAAAATAAAACTGAGTTTATGACTAAATTTACGTCACAATGAACAATCATTTACGTCTTTTAATTTAACAAAAGAAATATATCGTGAGATTTGCGGTACAAAGAAAAGGAAAATTTAATCTAAACAAAAAAACTATTGGCATGAACTTGAAGTGAGATGTGATATCGCCGCTGATTACACTCTTCTTCATGTTATGAATGCATAACATGTCTGATGCTTTAATTACCTGTTGTCTGCATACACCGCTGTTGAACTTGAAATTCTTGGGAAAACCTGTGAGCTGAAGTCGGGAGCCGTCTGTTGTAATCTTCTTATATAACAAGGAGTTGGCCTACATACCATGTACGCGTGTAGGGAGCTCCAATGTAATCACGTCCACTCAATATATTTTAAATAATTGGAAAATATTATTGAAACATCTTGTGAAGTCCATCCTCACAAGAAGATGATGTTTCTTTATCAGCATAGTACCCGTCTCTGCTCGGATACAAGCACCACTTGTAGACTTCCTCGATGATTACCTCTTCAAACACAACTCTTAGCTCTGACCATCACACTAAGACCACTTCTTCCATTTGATACATCTGACTGTTACATATGATCTGCACGATATCAACTGCTTATGAACTGAGTACTATCAACTGAATAGATATGATGAACTGAGTACTGTGAACTGAGTGATATCATCTGAATCTCTCACTACCGTTGCCTCGACTTATATCACCTCGCGATGACGACTCATCTCCCCACTCACTGTTCATCCCTTCCACTTCAACATACAGTAGCTGGCGAATACTGACACTTGGTCGCAATCACGTGTCCACGCACTGATGTCATCAGTCAAGTGTTGTCTAAGCGTACCCAAGCGGTTCGAGAATGACTATACCGAATGCGTCACCGGGAAATCTCCTTGTACACAACATTCCCAGTTAAACATAGCCTCGATTGCAAAATACTATGCCAGCTCATCTAGCCAAAGTTACAAGCCACAGCATGACAATATGAAACCAACAAATCTCACTTACTACAATACAGAATAATTACAAACATATTCACTTAACCTATGATTAAATACAATAATATACGCGATACCTAATTATTACAGTCTAAATGATGAGAAACAGAATATATAAAATCTAATGAATCAGGTTAATAATAATAATAATAATAATAATAATAATAATAATAATAATAATAATAATAATAATAATAATAATAATAATAATAATAATAAATACAGAATGGAGTCTGTAACCCTGTTGTACGGTTACAACCTATTCAATACAATTATATTTTGTAGTGATTAAATTCCACATGAATTATAAACACCAGTTAGGGACATGTTTCGCCCTAGTTTTGGACATCTTCAGTCTAATACTAATCTTAAGGTCAGTCTTAAATCTATTAACATTGGAACTTAATAATAAACTTAAATACCAAATACTAAATACAATGGTCTTATGCTTATTACAAAGTTGAGTTTTAGGTGATATTTACACAGCTTACAATATGTACATTAACTAAAAGCCAGAATTTGTGAACAAGGAAGCAAATAAATATTTTACAATGACTAGAAAACGTGCAAAGTATAGATCGGATTTATCCTATTGTATGGATGAAAGTTTATGCAAATGTGTACATATTGGCTACATATTGATCACAGCGTGAATTGGGGTTTCTCCAACTTTATGGATGAACATTAGGTTGAAGGTTTTACAGCTGGTTCGTTGAAAGGTGGTTATGGTCACTATCGTAAGTATATTGTTACAAAACCGGAACCGTGGTTAAAGTCAATCATGTTGGATTTGAATATTTCTTTAGAAAGAAGCATGGTTGGACGGTAATGTTTAATAGGTTAAAGCATGCATGTTGGAAACATATTGTTGGTATTGTTCATTGGTGCTCATCTCTTAAAAATCTGATAAATCTGATAAAAATAATTGTATTGAATAGGTGGACACAGTAATTTTATTCAAGAAAGAATTTTACTTACCCCTATAGTCTATTTCAGGAACACTAGCCGTATCCCGCGGCACTGAGCACCCCACAAAAGAAACACGTATTTAACACATTCAGACTTAATATTTACTTTTAAATGTCATGAAATTAGTGAAATGGATTATTTTCAATACGTGGTATATATTTTTGCAAATTAGAACAGCTCTGTAACCGCTGGTAATTAAACAAAAGATTTTTAAATGTTAAAAATCAATTTCTACCTTTTAGATTTTGGTAGGTTACTACTACAAGATTCAATTTGCAAAATTTTGGCACAACTTCAGCATATGGTTTTTTATTCGACTATTTGGACAGTCGTTACATATTCCAGACTTGGGATTGACTTGTGTTGCTTTTTTTTCTTTTTACGCAATAGAATGACGAATTCCCCTGCGTGTTGATGGGATTTTCAGTCCTCGTCATACCCAGGATCTCATTATGTCTTCTACCAACGTGAAAATAAGTTCATCTGAGGCACAAAGGGAAAATATAGGCTATATCCTATCACATCTTCAACAACGTTTATTTCCATCATCGTATAGAGCATCGACGACATCATCAAGGATGCTACTACTACTACTACTACTCAATGTTTTTATTCCTCCCCTGGAGGGGGAGGCGGACCTACTATACGGTGACGCCGTCTCTCAGGGCAGGAGATTTGTATCGGGAAGGAGATGTGCGGAAAAGGTGAGAAGGTTGGCGCCATGGTCTATACTAGGAACTGTCCCGACATTCGGCTTTAGTACAGGAGAATGGAAAACCACGGAAAACCATTCTCAGGACAGCCGACGGTGGGGACTAGCCCCTTTCCGTCTCCCGAATACAGAGGCGTAGAGCCACCGTAAAGCCGTGGCCATCCGTCCTCTGCTCGGTTGGCCGGTCGGAGTACAGAGCTGTCGGACCACTTGTGGGCTGAGACCCACTCTGCAAACAGGCTCAGACCTAAATGTTTTCGGTAAAATCTGTTCACCACTTTCAAGACAGACGATTTCAAACACTCGTAACACAAAGGACAAAGATACATGTTAAGACGTATGGAAAATCAAACTGGCTACAAAGAAATTAAGTTTCGTACAGAGTGCGGTGATTTGGTGTTTGCAACTCCTATAGTCTCCTACATCCATGACTTTTCCTTGACCTTCGTACTTTCAGCTCGTGCACTAATTCTAACGAGTGACAATCGCTTGTATATCAAAACATTTGTTTGAGGTATACAGTTCCCCGGTGTACGTTTCCAGGGTTAATCGATCCTTGCCAGTTATCGTTGCCATTCTTGTTACATTACTGTTGATACTTAATATGGTTGTTTATTCCGAGTGTTATCTTATACTTATTTACATTTGTTATATTAGTAGTGTAAAATGGCCCTCCATCGGCTGTACCTAAATGAGGTAGTTCGCCACTGCTTTCCCCACTGGGCCAGAAAGTGCTATTGCAGTACGACTTAAGCTTTCATAATCAGACGCACTGATCGTGCTCTGAATGTCAGTAATCAGTACCATCCATACCCCAGCAGCTTCCATGCTGTCACAGCCACGGATGAGACTGGGACTTGGTGGAAGCTACGCTTTACTCCGGTCTGTGCCAGGAGACAGATGCTAAAGTAGGCCAACTGCATTCATCAAGCAATGGCAACAGTCAGAGTTTTGCATCTTGTACAAGTTTTATGGATTCTGCGCCTTTCCATTCGAATTACATAGCCAAGCGTCCGGATCCATGCCTAAATGGTTAACGAGCTGGCCTTTGGTCCAACTGGTACGAATCCCGGTTGGGTCGGGGATTTTAACTTTCTTTAGGCAATTCCTTTTTACAACTTTCTTTACGTCGCACCGACACAGATAGGTCTTATGGCGACGATGGGATAAGAAAGGACTAGGAGTTGAAGGAAGCGGCCACGGAAAATCATCTTCAGGGTTGTCGACAGTGGGGTTCGAACCCATTGTCTCCCGAATGCAAGCTGACAGCTGCCCGCCCCTAACCGCACGGCCAACTCTCTCGGTGGTCAATTCCTCTTGTTGCATTTGTCATTAAAATTGATCAAGGGTAGGGCCCCTCCCACACAGACACGCAGGTCGCCTACAGGACGTCAACTCGAAAGACCTGCACCAGGCCTCTCCAGAGGCCACATACCATTATTTATTACTACATGGCCAAGCGACTCAAAACAAAGCTGAACGCAGACTATCTCGGTCACATCTTCCGAAATGACAAATAAAGCCTCATACGAGACTATTGAAGGGAAAACAGAAGGGAAATGTGGACGTGGGCAGAAAAGACAATCTGGATTCGGAACAGTGGTTCGACATCAACGATATGGCAACTCTAACATAGGAGATGCAAAATAGATAGTTGTCAACATTCTGGAAGAAGAAAAAGACAAACACTTGTCCTGGGCCCGAGTATCTACAGGTAATTCACGCCAGGCTCATGAAAGGTTGATGACCAGACATGTTCCAAGTCTATAACAAAGTAGCAGCAGCAGCAGCAGCAACAACAACAACAACAACAACAACAACAACAAGAACAACGACGACGACAACAACGTAATAAAATGTCCACACGTTGATGAAAGAGTCAATGAGGCACACCCGCGCTGGCCTTCGCTCTCTGTGAATAACCGTTAAAAATGCAAGCGGTTTCCAGAGCGTGGAGAGAATAAAGGGTGGGGGCATTGGAATTGTAACAGACCGTAACAGACGATTACACGAAAAATCTGGGGGGTTTTTCAAGTGAAGTCGAAGGGATCAAATACGTGGACTAAACAATACTGAGGGATTACTTACTGCTTAACGGTAAATAAGATTGAAGAAATGAAAAAAAAAAACCTCCTTGCTCTCAGCACAGAATACTACTAATTCGTACTACTACTACTACTACTACTAATAATAATAATAATTAATTTAAAACATAAAAAAGAGCAAGTGGCCGTACGGTTTGCGTCACGTAGCTTACATTCAGAAGATAGTGGGTACCAACCCTACTGTCGGCAGCCATAAAGATGGTTTTCCATGGTTTCCCCATTTTCACACCAGGCAAATGCTGGTCCTGTGCCTTAATTAAGGCCACGACCGCTCCCTTTCCTTCCCTTTCCCATCCTTCCGTTGCCGAAAATCTTCGGTGTTAGTGCGACGTCAAATAAGTAGCAAAAAAAAAAAAGATAAATTCGATATCCAATGAAATGGATTGGAATTAATCTCCTGAGATTATGCTATCCACACGAAAACGGCAAAGCTGAGAATATTTCAGGCCGCCTAAATAATAATAACAACACTACCCGGAAGCCGGTTTCGGTATCAGCAGTCTTCTTGAAATTAACCAGCAATTGGACAAGTGGAGAGAAACTCTCTTGATAGCTTCTCCATGCACTGATACGTGAAGCATCTATGATGAAAGTTAGGTTGAGTAACACACAAACATGGCATGGGTCGTTTAGCAAGAACAATATTTATCCCAATCATACCGCTTATTTTCACTTACTACTCGAAACAGGAGTATTAAGCCTGAGTTTACATCGTTCTAGTTCATGAACAAGTGAGTTTCTACAGTGAAAACTATATAGCTTTTGTTTGAGCGGAGGCCCCTTCGTGGTGCAGATAGATGTCGGCTATTCACTGATCCGTCATGGGTTCAAACCACTCACCTGCCCCAGTATTTGACTGAAAGTTTGAGGATCGATATCCACCTTCCAAGATCGCAACGTGAAATAGGGCTAGCGTTAATCAGATACTCGGGTCACCTGAGCATTACTCCATGCGTTCGAGTGATATCCGAGTCCCTCGATAAGAAGTGCGTACCTACCTGTATTACCGGGCTACTCCTTCATTCAAAAGGTGATTATTGTATTATTTGAATACTCTATCGTTACAATTTTTCAATCTATACTATTGTGATACCGAGAAGGATAAGGATAAATACAGACCCGTTATTTCGAAATGTCCATACTAACTCAAAAGGTAATAAAAGTACATTTTATTCCAAAATATATTGCACGTTATTTCAACGCTGTGATACAAATGATACGTGAATGCTGATTTAAAATAACTTTCTTCTCCTCTAGCATGCCCACCAGTAAATAGCATAGTCTTAGTGGGGTGTTGTGTGACTGAAGCATGCCGGTAAGAGCAAAGAACAAGCAAGGTACAACCTGTGTCTGAAAAGTTCGGTGAATGGTCGCCTAGGTTGTACACCGTGCTAGTTCGGACGATGCGCTCGCGCATACGCATTGCGAGACATGACACCAAGAGTCCACTATCGGTCAACTCAACACAGTTAAACGGAGTTGAACTCTGCAACACATCGCACGGAGTCAGTGTGAGGACTCGTGTCATTGCACAATGGAGTGCAAAACGGAGCAACGCGTTAACATGGAAGTTTTGCGTCTACCTACGCCAAATGGCAACGGAAACACACGCAATGTTAGTGCAAGTTTACCACGCTAAAGCAGTGAGTAAAAAGTGCGTTTTTGACTGCATTAAACGCTTTCGAGATGGAAAAGAAGGTGTTGAGGACGAGTGCGACAGATGCTTGCGAATGATCGGCGACTGTCCTTACGAATGATAGCAGACGAAGTGGGTGTAGGCAAGGACAGTGTAAGGACCACTGTTCACGAACATTTGAAAAAGCGGAAGATTTGTGCCCGGTTTGTACTGCACAACCTGACAGACGAGAAGAAGCAAACTCGGATGGAAACGTCGGGAGATTTCATTGATGTTTGTGACCAAAATCCGGAGGTGTTGAAAACCATCATTAAAGGAGACGAGTCGTGGTGCTACCAGTATGATCCGGAGACCAAGAGAAAGCCAATGGCGTGGTGTTCAGCGTCTTCTCCGCCTCCGAAGAAAAGTCGGCGCACAAAGTCCAAGATTAAGACAATGCTGATCGCCTTTTTCGACAGCAATGGTGTCATTCATCATGAATTTGTACCCCAGGCTACATCTTTCAACGCAGAATTCTGCGAGGGAGTTTTGAAACGGCTCCTGCAACGCATCAGACGGGTTTGGCCTGAACTGTACAGGAGTGGACAGTGGAAGCTCCTCCACGACAATGCCCGTCCGCACACCGCGATCCGCGTGACACAGTTTCTCGCTGAATGCCGCCAGGTAACTTGTTCTTCCACACCCTCCGTATTCTCCGGATTTGGCGTCGGCAGACTGTTGTATTTCTCCGTCTTAAATTAGCCCTGAAAGGCCACCGGTTCGACAGTGTAGCAGGTATCCAACAACGCGTGACAAGGGTTCTCCGGGAGATTCAAAAAGAAGCGTTTGCTGCCAGCTTCCAGCAGCTTTACAGTCGATGTCAGAAGTGTGTTGTAGCTAACGGAGTTTACTTTGAAGGCCAGTAAAGGAGTTTTGTGTGTAACTTACGTTGTCTTTATTTCACGAGACCATTCACCGAACTTTTCAGACAAAGGTTGTATATATGACTGCTATTCGACCGGCCATGCTCTATGGCAGTTGTGTTCTCGTGTCATAACCGCCTTATAAACAGCCAAATATTACTTTGAACATGAATGGTGACCAATATTTTGCAACGTCAAGCACATTCTGCGCTGGCTGAAACAGGTCCTTTAGTACAAGAAGATGGACACATCGGATACTGAAGCAAGTGTTTCGTGGTTTGTTCTTGGCTACATTTTCGCTTGATGAAATCAGCATATACGGAAAGCTCTATCTCGCAAGGTTGACTTCGGATTTATCCTCTCCTGTATTCGCATCAAGCCAACTTCTCCTCCTCCTCCTTCTTCTTCTTCTTCTTCTTCTTCAGCTCTTCCCACAACATCTGGAGGGGGGTCACGGGGGAAGAAGAAGAAGAAACACATCTTGAGATACAGTGGCGACGCGTTCTATACATGTTCAGTGATTCAGTAAAACCTCTAGAAATAGATAAGTCTAGGTAAAATGGTTTATCAAGAGTCTATTCCTTTAATTAACTCTGTAAATTCGCGCGGCAGCGAAAATTTTGACATCAACACTCAGTTGCTCTTCGGAACCAGCGAAGAGTTTCAATTTCAGGACTGTGGGTGCCGGGCCGTGAGACGTAAGGAGGGTGAACAAGGCGAGGGGCTATGAGAAGCAGGGAAAACAGCCCAGGAATCGCTAGCGAGTTGACCAGCGATGGACACGAGTTACATCGAGCAGTTCCGAAATTAGCCGAACACACGGTTAAAATTTGCTGTATGTGGTAGGTTTTGAAGGGATTTTAATTTCACGATTTTGCATTTCTGATGTAACTAACCGCTTGAACCAGAATAGTTTGATAACTACAGTTTGTATAGCGTACGTAGCCTAAGTTTATGTAATTAATGGAACTTTTCATTAGTAATACGTGTTTTATGAAAATTAAATAGCAAAATACGTCAACACACAATTAACAGTTGTCTGTCTAACATACTGTATTCTTGAAGCATTCATTGGTAACTTCTTCGAGCTGTAGCCGTATCCCTTCAGAGGAAAGTCGCATTGCTAATCAAGTAATGTGACTATTTTATATCTATGTAAACATCAAGTAATATCTGAATACGTTATTTTCCACAGCAGTGAATCCCCAGACGTTTTAACCACGCGGACTAATTCACAAAGATCTGGAGGAAAGTGGAAGCAAGAGAAAGAAAAGTAAGAATTTTAGGGGGAAGCCGTGATATGAATATGACAAGAAGAATAGTAAGGGAGAGGTGAAGAAGGCAGCACAGGATAGGACAGCAAGAAAAAACGTGAAACGAGTCCCTGGACTGATGACCCAAATGATCGGAACAATACAAGTAACATAGGGTATTATCACTTAACAATTGTCTTTACGTCGCACCGACAGAGACAGGTCTTATGGCGACGATGGGATAGGAAAGGGCTAGGAATGGGAAGGGAGTGGCCGTGGCCTTAATTAAGGTACAACCCCAGCATTTGCCTGGTGTGAAAATGGGAAACCACGGAAAGCCATCTTCAGGACTGCCGACAGTGGGATTTGAACCCACTATCTCCCAAATACTGGATACTGGCCGCACTTGAGCGACTGCAGCTATCGAGCTCGATATCACCACTTTATCTCGGTTTTCTGTTATTCCGGACTTTTAGCCATTATGTCCCATGTCCCTCATCATAGTTGAACGCATTCGATCTCAGATTTGAAAGACCTTCCATATAGCTCGCTAACATGCATAGACATTGCAAGCACACCGAATGAGTACACATTTTATATATCATACAGTACCATCAAACATGGAAAGGAAAAAAAGGAAACAAAAAACCTCAGCAGAGAGACATCAACGCCCAGGAGAGACCTTGTACTGGAGTAAAACGCGTTGGCAAGCAGGAGGATCGGTTCACCCACAATGTGCACGTGGGTAGTTAACAGTCGTGACAAGAAGGAAAACTCCACGAGAATTTCTAACGAAACAGAATAAAACTTCACACTCAACATTGAAGTACGCCCCTTCTCTAATTTATAGCGATATAAAATATTCAGCTGTAATGCTATTTAGTAGCTACAAGTTAATTATATTGTTCCTACTGACAAGTGGAATCGGTTATTTGAAAAGCAAAATAAGCCAGGTTTAGATGAAAAATTAGTTAGGAGTGTATTTGCAGAAATGAGATACATCAGCCCTTATCTCTACTATTCCGTACGGTAACAACGTAAGTCACTCACTCGTGTTCTTTTTCTACTGGATGGCTGTAAACAGTGGACTGCTTCACAAATATTGTTCAGTATTGGAGAGGAAAATCTACAGCTTAAGAGAAATAGACTGTTAGATGATCTGCTGATCCTGATCCTGTTACCTTCTCACTAGAACTCCTTACGATGGTACAGTTCAAGCTGGAGATTTTATAGATCGCCTCCAAGTACACACATCTTTACTATCAGCAACAAGCTCAACACAGTGTTTATCTTCCAAGTACAATGCTAAGGCCTATTCTAATGGTTTTCTCCCATTAATAAGAAAATGAGGACGAAAAGAATTCCGAACAATACTAGACAAAAACAGAAAAAACCCGAAATGTTTACGGAGAAATCTTCTGATAGTCAATTATTAGTAAGGAATCTACTACAGAACATGATAAATTAGACGGAATGTATTTCCATATTTCTGACAGTAAAAGTCAATGAAAATGTCTTTATTCTCATGTCTTATCCGGTCCAGATGTTGGTGATCATCAGGCCTATTGTACTTTTGTTCAATCTTCGGATGAGCTCGACAGATAACAGTTCAAACCACTCAGAGGTTTTACAGCCAGGAGATCGGACAGCGCCCAGGACCTCTTTTCGCGAATATCTTGCCTTGCATGATGAGTTGGAGTACTCGACATTCCTCCTCGTTGCGAATGACGTGTCCCAAATATTCGAGTTTCCGCTTCTTCACGATGTTTATCAGTTCTCTATTGTGGCTGATCCGCTGCAGGACTACGATGTTGGTTACGTGGTCGGAGAAGAACAAGAATTGACCAAATAAGGTCGGATGGGAAAGATGAAAAGGAGGAGCTTATCACATTTAAGTGGAAGCAATGCCAGACTCCACCTAAGGAATCTGCGGTCGCCAATCTACGCTCCCATGTTGACAGTCTCTGGGTTTCCTTATGACTCCACGAGGGCTCAAGCATCAAATGTACTCGACATTATTCGCCATCGAACAGGCACATATAACAACTCTTTTTTTTTATCGTTTGCGAGATGAGAATGGAACCGTTTACTATACGACATCAGAGGAATATCAAACACAGTGTCATATGAAACAGCGTTAAGAGGTACAGAAGGTTGCGAGTGAATTGTGCAGTTCTAGTCTTTCGTTCATGGTGTGATTACAATATTATTACCATTATTATTATTATTATTATTATTATTGTCCGCCTCCGTGATGTAGTGGTTAGTGTGATTAGCTGCCACCCCCGGAGGTCCGGGTTCGATTCCTGGCTCTGCCATGAAATTTGAATAGTGGTAAGAGGGCTGGAACAGGGTCAACTCAGCCTCGGGAGGTCATCTGAGTAGAGGGGGACTCGATTCCTTCCTCAGCCATCCTGGAAATGGTTTTCCGTGGTTTCCCACTTCTCCTCCAGACAAATGCCGGGATGGTACCTAACTTGAGGCCACGGCCGCTTCCTTCCCTCTTCCTTGTCTATCCCTTCCAATCTCCCCATCCCACCACAAGGTCCCTGTTGAGCATAGCAGGTGAGGCCGCCTGGGCGAGGTACTGGTCATTCTTCCAGTTGTAAACCCTCGACCCTAAGTCTCACGCTCCAGGACACTGCCCTTGAGACGGTAGAGGTGGGATTTCTCGCTGACTTGTGAGTCCGAGGGAAAAACTAACCCTGAAGGGTAAACAGATTACGAAAGAAAGAAAGAAAGAAAGAAAGAAAGAAAGAAATTATTATTATCATCGTGTAACTACGTATCTCTCACTGGGGTGAAATTTTATTTGTTATAACATATTTTGATTGTATTAGAGAAACTCCGCTTTATTCAGTAATAATTACACTAGTATTAATCATGATTCTAATGAACAATAATTGGTTTAGTGTAAGATAAGACTAAATGACCTTAAGTACACCAATAAATACATTTATCTATCTATCTCCATTTAGGGCTGTCGCCCAGGTGCCAGATTCCCTATCAATTGTTTACCCAGTCGGTTCTAAAATGATGTCAAAGACTTGAACATTTATCGAACATTTTCCTTGATAAATTATCCTCTTCCCATGAGGAGTATTCACCCCAATTTGTCCTCTTGAATTCTGATTTAAGCTTCATTTATTATGATTCTTCCTGCATTTACAACCTCCATTCAAGCTTATTCGTCTATTAATGTCATACCAGGCCTACTCTCAACTGACAGCTCGGAACATACCGCTTAGTCGAGCAACTCGTCTCCTTACTTCCTAATCTGCCCAGCCTAAAGCTTAAAACATTTTCGTAACACTACTCTTTTGTCGGAAATCACCCAGAACAAATCGTGCTGCTATTTCTTTGTATCGTTTCCATTTCACGCATCAAGTAATCCTGGTGTGAGCCCCACATACTGGAACCATACTCTAATCGGGGTCTTACCAGAGACTTATACGCTCTCTCCCTTACATCCTTACTGAAACCCCTAAATACCCGCATAACGGGATGACGAAAACTGTAAACTGTATTTACGATCTCGTTACTATGATTACTGCAATGAAGATTATAATAACACCTAAGTACTTACACTGATCCTCATGACGTACCTACTACCATCCCCATCAACATAGTAATTAAATCTGAGGGGACTTCTCCTCTTGATAAAACTATCCACCTCACTTTTCATCCCGTTTACTATTATACCATTGTCTGCTGTCTATCTCACACCACTGAGTTCTTCAATATAATATCATCCGAAAAAACCGTATCTGTGTTTCCAGTTCATGTGATATATATACCAGGTGGCCCGCGAGCGCCGTACTCTCTACTTACAAATGTCCCGCAAACACTAGAGATGCATGGGATGCCTAATCACTTGTTTTCGAAGGAGCGCTACAACGTGTTGTATTTCGGATGTTGTGAAACAAATAGTAGTCATTTTACAGCATACGTTCTGTAACAGGGTGCGCTTGTAAATACGCCACAAATGCAGAAAAGACAATCTAACAACTTAATAATGTATACATCTGCAGACATCCCAGACTATACGAGAGTTAAAAACATTTGAGTTCTTTAAGTCTTTAGGCTTTTTTCAATCGTGAAATTACCAGCGTTTCGCCCCAGTGTAGCAGTCTGGAGTTGTTTGTATGAATACATATATTGCTTGAAAGCTCAGAAAATTAAACTGTCACACTTGGATCTACCAGAAAGTTTCCTTCTACAGCTACTCATAATAGATATGCTCAAAAACAAGTCTCTGATGGTGCAGGCAGTGCTGAACACGTCTCGCAGTGTCTCCATGGATACGTTTCAACATTTCAGGTGTCACTGCAGCGCAGGCCACACGAATTCGTTGTTGTAATTGTTTAGATTCTCCAGCTCAGTTTCGTACACTTTCGATCTGATATATCCCCACAGAAAAAAGTCCAGAGGGGTTGAGATCAGGTCATCATGGTGGCCACTGCCCAGGGTTCACCACGACCTATCCACCGTTCAGGATTCCGTGCATGAAGATGTTCCTTCACGTCTCGAAGGTAGTGATGTGGTGCACCATCATGTTGGAACTAGTTGCAGTGGAATATCTTCTAGAAGGTTTTCTAGAGATACGCTGGTCTCTAAAAGTTCCAGATAACGCCTAGCGGTGAATAAAAACAGGCCTAATGAAGTAGTCTCCCAGAATACCGCACCACACATTTTCCCCCCACTGAAGTTGCATATGCTATGCTCAAACCCAGTGGGGGTTTGCTGCAGCCCAATAATGGAGATTGTGAGTGTTGACGATGGAATCATTCGAAAAGTAAAATTCACCACTCCACAGAATATTCCGGATAAAATGTGGATCTTGCTGTAATGCCGCGGCGATTCTTCGGCAATGTGTCACCCTTCGATCAAAATTGTCTCCATAGAGTTGCTGATGTAGGTGCGCCTTGTATGGGTGCCATTTTCTCTCCTTCAGGATCTTTTGTATTGGCGTTCGGGATACTCCTGGCTCATCCGCAGATCGTGATTGCCCTAAGTAACATTAAACATGTGTACGTATTAACAACGATGGTTTGTTTATTATTATTATTATTATTATTATTATTATTATTATTATTATTATTATTATTACTTTATCATCACAGTTGGGTGAAGTTCAACTTACCGCGTGAAGGATTTGCGTTGAAAGTATTGGAGTACATTCTGCACAACGTCAGTATTGTCACAGACGAGTCTTCCCCTGCTGGTATGTGCCTTGATCCATTAGCTCTTGATCGCAACTCTGTTCGGCGAAAGACGTGCATAGAAGGCAGACTTCCGATTGTAAACTCGTCTGCGAGCTTCGGCTGCATTCCGTCTAGATTCTCCATAGATTAAAATGACGTCTGTGTATTCGTCGTTGTTGAACACATTAGCCATTGCTACTGTACCATACACTAGCCTAGTACTATGCGGTCGAAAACGAGGCTTACTAATGCAAGGGGTTGCATTAGACGAGTAGCGCTGAGGAACATGTTGCGAGCGACCATCCGGTTGTTACCTCTTCATATGCTGATGTAACCTGTCTGCAGGCAATAGTGCCCTTGTGAAAATCAGTTAGTAGACATCCCATTCATCAGTAGTGCATGCGGGAAATTTATAAGTAGAGAATGACGCTCGCGGGCCGCCCGGAACACAGTATATAAGAAAACATCAAAGCCTTATAATACTGTCCTATGGGATCCCCCTCTTTATCATTACAGGATAAGATAATACTTCACCTACTCTAATTCTCTGAGTTCCTAGAAAATTAGCCACCCATACAAGCACTATTTTGTCTAGTCCAATAGCCCTCATTTACATTAGTAGTCTCCCATGATCTACCATATCAAAAGCCTTGGATGGGCCAGTAGCGATAGAGTCCAATGGTTTCCTGGATATAAAATACCTGCTATATCTTGCTGGAATCCTAAAATTTGAGCCTCACTAGAAAAACATTTCCTAAAATCGAACTGCCTCCTATCAAACAAGTTAATAAATTCGCAAATGTGCCAAATATAATTAGAAAGAACTATTTCCCAGAGCTTACAAATATCACATGTCAAACTGACTGGCCTATAATTATCCTACCGCCCTTTCCTTTTTACACTAGGGCTATAATTGCAACGCTCCAATCTTTCGACATTCCCAAACCACCTAATGCAAGCCTTCCTTATCTTTCACCATCCAGCTGCCCTCTGAACTCCTCATTTCTAATTTTCCCCCTTTTAGTTTTACCTTCCATATTTCTGCGGAACTCTATTCCCACCGCCTGCAATCTACTCTCCTCCCTGGTGGTTACTGGCCAATATCTCAGTGGCATAGGTCAATAGGCCTACCCGCAGTTCTTTTACGTGCTGGAAGCTAACCATATAGGCTGACCTCACCTGGGGCTAAACCCGCTAACTTGCGAACCGACTAAGTGACAGTGCCACTGACGCCAGCTCTTTGACAATAAACTATCCCAAGTGCCACTATGGTACTATGTGTCTTGCTTCGAGATTTCTATTCTTTTTACTGTCCTGCCGGTATGATTGAGAGTAGTGAGTTAATGATAATTGTATTAGGTGCTATCAAACGAAGGCCAAGGTCAAGGATCACGGGAAGAAATCCTAAGAAGTTCCGCTTTCAGTATCATTATCCTTGACCACAGGGCTAAGTGGAGCCACACCCAGTACCATGTAAAGAACTGGCCGCATCATCGCTCTTTTCAAAGAACCCACGTGTAACTTAGAATCATGTAGCTATTTCTAGCTTGTTTTACCACTCCAAGATTTATTCTTATTACCGTACACTTACCGGACTACATTAACCACAAGTGTTAAGCTCTTTCACAAAGAATCTATAAATACAGAAGCAACTATACACAGTTGATCAATACGGCACGCAGTGCTGGATCTATAATACTTGGGCCTCATATAGTGGAAGATTTCAAAACTGGCGCGAAAATGCATATTATAAATGTACACGTCATCATGTACTGTAAAAACTGAATGCATGAAGTTTAGGTCGTCGATTATTTAACGTTCTGTACTTGAAATGTTCATGTATTTTGTCTCCTTGATCTTTTAAACAACGACATGTTTCGCCCTTTTACTACCTAATATTAATTGAAAATAAACTTTTAAAAAACGGACGTTAGGCTGCATTACGAATATGATCTATTGACTATTACTGACTGTGCTTTAAAATTGTACCATGATGATATTACAAACCGTTATCATTTACGATTGACGAATGTATATTTTATAAGGTGGCAAATTGTTATTTTGTTACTATATATTGTACGGATTACAATAAGTTTAAATATTGTAGCTGGCCGAGATCAGACGGCATATTATTTGTGTTTAATGTTGGAAGGGGGATAGAAATTGAGGAAGTTGTTGTTGTTGTTGTTGTATTTCGGGATGAGGGCTTGACTTATTCTATGACTCAGATGAAAAGTTTGTTTTCTGGAAGACGAGTTGCAATGAACGCTTGGGCTGCACTAGCTAGCTCTGCAAACCTAGGACGTGACCGAGCCTACAGATACAAAAGAAGGGAGATGTAACACAGGTTTGCAGTGATTAGTTTCAGCATTACACGACCTTAACGATTTACGATCGGCCGCCAATCTCCCAGGCACTCTTCACGTAAACATGCCACACTCTGAATTTTATTTATATTTTAGCAACAAAAGGGACAAATGTACAGAAGTAAGGTCGCGCGAACAGCGTATCAGCAAAAGCAGTGTGAAATGGACAGAAGTAAGGTCGCGCGAACAGCGTATCAGCAAAAGCAGTGTGGCTTGTTTACACTCGAGCGTCTGGGAGGTAGGCTGCCACAGACCTATGGTTCATATGTTCACAATACTGTACTTGTATTTGTACCAGCTAACACTCCTTTAATTTAAGAATCATATTTTCTCTCGCACTAGTATTTTTATTTGTATGAAACAGTGCAGAAATGTGAGACAGCGATTACGTCTAAAAGCAATTAAGGTGTGAATTGATAATGAGATAGTAACAGACACAAAAGCGGTTTACCCTAGCCTACAACATATTAAGAGGACCGATGTCTCCGATAAATATTAAGTGAACAGTTAAAGCGTAATTAAATAAGCCCTTGCCAATTATATCAGATTACTTACAAAGATTACATACTTGGGAATTTTTTAAGAATATGATACAAATATTTTTGGATTTAGTCAGTTGATTTCCGTAAAGAAAGTGTAAATTTATTTAATTTTGGTTGTTGAAAGAAATGGTTCGAAAACTATAAGCAAAACTTCAAATGCTCACAGCTCGAAAACACGTTTTTTGACATTGGCCCTTATAGAACCAAGTCATACAATTGTTATGATCGATTGCATGTCCACATGTGGCTGGGAGACAACCAATACTGAGGAAAATAATGGATAGGAAGAGCACTGTCGTCAGATACGCTACACTGTTTCTTCAACGACGGTATGTGATTAATCTTCAAGATTAATAGCTCGTTTTGGGACAACAGTCGGCATGTTGTCGAGCGACCTCAAGTCGAAATTATCAACAATTTCATCGGCTCTCACGCGCGTGCTAACGAATAGAGGAGAACGAGGAAGCTGTTCCGAATCACGGGGATGGAACGAGATACCAAATGTATCCGGCGTATATACAAAAGTATTATATATCTCTATTCTCATTAAGTAATAAGGAATGAGAGAGAAGAAATGTGGGCCTGTTAAAACGACGAATTAAAAGATATCAAGATATTTACGACGGAAGTATAAGGGAGAAATGTATAGCCTAAATTATTAGAATGCCGTTCTGATCGAATACTGTTTATTTTCGTTATGATATGTTCTTTGAAATGTTAATTCGAATATATTTATTTTTCCAAGTTTGTCTATGCTTCGTTGAGAAATTGTGGTGGTGATTATTGTTTTAAGAGGAAGTACAACTAGGCAACCATCCTCTATATAACACTAATCAGGGAGAAAATGTGGAAGGGATCCGATACTTCGAAAAATGAAGGTATCGGCCAAAAGAAGACAAGTGCCACGAAGGGCATGAAAGTTAAAGACTCCCCAGCCCTCGCAAACCTAATAGCATCGGGGTAGGAAAAGAACAAGAGTTGACCAAGGAAGGTCGCATAGGATAGATGAAAGTGAGGAGCCTGGCACACGTAAGTGGAAGCAATACCAGGACTCACCTGAGGGCCCCGTAGTCGCCAACCCACGCTCCAAAGTTCAGAGCCCGTGAGGCCACTTTTAGTCGCCTCTTACGACAGGCAGGGTATACCTTGGACGTTATTCTACATCCCCCACCCACCGGGAGATTCGTGGAGAAAGCCTTGTGGCATGTTATTCCTCAATTATAGCGTTTACAGTGGGTGGGAGTGAGTAAATACGTCGTTCAAATACACATTCCTGCAGTACGGTAGGGCTTATATTCCCTTACACATTACCATAAGAAAATGAACATAACGAAAATTGTTCTAATGGACTGCATGTCCGTATGTGGCTGGAAGGTGTAACCATACTTAAGGGAAACAGTGGATAGGAAGTGCATTGTCAGATACGCGGTATTGCTCCCGCAGCGATGATATTTTATTGTTTGTGACAATTCAGCGTTTTTAGGCACTGCTCTCTTCGTCTAATTTCCAATACCTGGCGTAATAAAGAAAGCCTTTCTTCTTCTTTTTTTGTCCTACTTGTTAAACGTCACACTAATACAATCGAAGGTTTTCGGCGAGGGAAGGATGGGAAAGGACTAGCATTGGGAAGGTAGCGGCCGTGGCCTTTATTAAGGTACAGTCCCAGCGTTTGCCTGGCGTGACAATGGGAAAGCACGGAAAACTATATTCATGGCTGCGAACGGTGGGATTCAAAACCACTATCTCTCGAATGCAAGCTCACAGCTGCGTCACCCTAACCGCTCGGCCAACTCGCTCGATAATGAAGGGAAGCATATTGCGCTCTAGATCTCAAGCATACAACGTATAACAATAAGGTACAGAGAGACTTCCATGACCTATTCCTCACACGCAAAAGAAGAAAATATGTTATATGGACAAGGGTCCGGAAACGCTTTATCTCCGTCTTAGAATTCGTTTTCTACAACTCTTTTTTTTTTTTTTTTTTTTTTGCTAGGGGCTTTACGTCGCACCGACACAGATAGGTCTTATGGCGACGATGGGATAGGAAAGGCCTAGGAGTTGGAAGGAAGCGGCCGTGGCCTTAATTAAGGTACAGCCCCAGGATTATCCTGGTGTGAAAATGGGAAACCACGGAAAACCATCTTCAGGGCTGCCGATAGTGGGATTCGAACCTACTATCTCCCGGATGCAAGCTCACAGCCGCGCGCCTCTACGCGCACGGCCAACTCGCCCGGTTTCTACAACTCTACGCAGTACACTAATCATGGGAAACACAGAGGAACAGACCGTATAGCACCCACACGAAACTTTTTCTTTTTCATAATGCCCTCCGTTAGTAACGATACCCGCATAAGAAACATTTCATGTAAGAGTCCCGTGAGGTGTGCTGGTACGTTCTATTCCTGTGTGTTTTCCATTATTAACGTAAGAGGTGTAGAAAACGAGTACTAACTTCTTATTCTTAATTTCTTATTCTACGTGTGAAGAATGTGTCCCGAAAGTTTGGTCTACATTATTTTTACATTCTGTATAATTCTTTGGCTTTTCTACCACAGTCACGTGCGAACTGGTAGTACAGTCTATAAGTATGGATACTTAACACATCTCTGGCACTTACGATCAAAGAAAGCTAGCAAGTTTAAAGTGAAGAGACTGATAAATTATTTCTATGTAATCGAATATGGCTCTGTTTCATTGAAGTAAGTCTGCTTTCAACTTGTATTCGCACGTTTCATTTATTCCATAATATAACGCAATTAGTTCCGCGAGTAAATCGACGTTTACGGTGATATTGTGCTCTTTGTCATCATTTAGGGACATACACTTCATTAGTTCGATGATTCATGGAATCTGAGCTTTAGTGGCGGTGGTTGATTCACTACTGAATATCTAAAAGAGGAGTATCGACCTCGATTGACTCAACTTCAAGCTTAAACGCTGACAAATGTGTATATCACAGTGTCTTTTGGAGGACATTAGTTAACATTTTCGAGCTAACGAGCATGCGACACATGAAGCTCGATATGGAGGAGAACATGATGTAGAGTTGCAGAAAACGAGTTATACCGGTAACATGAAAATAAAGCGTTTTCGGACCATGCCCATATTACACGTTTCTTTCTTCTCCATTTGCTTTGCCCTCTGTGAGTGGGAGCTGGTACAATACATCCACGATATCCCCCACCTGTCATAAGATACGACTAAGAGGGGGTCTCAAGGGGCTCTCAACTTGAGTCAATGGGTTGGCGATAACGAGTTGATCCAAGACCATCTCTAATAATATCAGACCTTAATACAACAACAACATGGCCGACGCATCGGTTCCATGTAAACACGCATGCGATACATAAACATAACCTTTTGATTATCTTGTTGAATTGTTAAGCTATCAATAATAACGAATAGAAACTTACTATGGGTAACAGATCAACACTATCTAAAAATAGCCTATATTTAGATAAGCAATATGTGGATAATTCAAAATATAAATATTTTCTATGAACTAGTATGGTAAAGGAAATAGGTAATATAGGATTGCATTCTAAAATAACAGTCCTGGGGGAATATTTGATGCGTTTCAATTCAGTCAATTAATTAATCACTCACCAATGAACTGAATTTAGGGCTGTCATCCAAGTGGCAGATTACGTATGAATTGTGTACTTAGTATTTTCTCAAGTGATTTCAAATGAAATTGGAAATTTATCGAACTGGTGTAGATATAGTAGGGAGCACCCTTAGTAAATTATTTCAGACAATAATTCTTCTTCCTATAAATCAATACTTGTTTTAGAAATACATTTATTTGAATGACCTTTCTGTTACCATATACTTTTAAGGATTTTTTTTTTTTTTTTTTTTTTTGCAAGTTGCTTTACGTCGCACCGACACAGATAAGTCTTATGGCGACGATGGGACAGGAAGGGGCTAGGAGTGGGAAGGAAGCGGCCGTGACCTTAATTAAGGAACAGCCCCAGCATTTGCCTGGTGTGAAAATGGGAAACCACGGAAAACCATCTTCAGGGCTGCCGACAGTGGGGTTCGAACCTGCTATCTCCCGAATACTGGAAACTGGCCGCACTTAAGCGACTGCAGCTATCGAGCTCGGTGCTTTTAAGTATAATAGCCTACCTCGTTCAAGAAATTTGTTAGAAACATAACCATGTCGCGAATTTCAATTCTATCATAACAATGATTCTGACAATTATCCACCAAACTGCTACATCTGTTTCACTTCAGATAATCAATAGGAAAATCGACTTCAAATTATCTGGTAGCATATGCATTTTCGTATAAAGCACTTTAACACCCAAATCGTTGGCAACGTAGATACGTACTGTAAGTGACAGTATATCATTTGATACCTTGTCCTCTAATTTAACAAGGCGAATATAATTGTCATTCATAGATAAAATAAATAGCTTTATCACTTTTTATAACCTCACTTTTAAAATCCTCAAAAGATATAGCAATTGAGAAATGTACTAGGCTAGAATTGGCACCAACACAGAGTTTTGGCCTTATCCGAAAAAAAACAGCTCATCAAGTACACGGAACGCATCCTCTCTATTGACAAATTCAACCTCGAATGTGTTAATGCACCGTAATAAATTACTTGTAACTACGAAATCGTCACGATGCATTAAGTATAATACACTTGATCTGAATGTGAGTGCATCTCGTGTAATATGAATTACATCCAGGCATGCAATACGATCGACACGTCCTAGTATATCAAAATAGTTTTAAAACCAAATTTCAATAAAAAGTTGACTACACTAACGTTTCCTAATCAAACCAAACCAACAGAAAGAACTAAACAGATGCTTCGCATATTATGCCCATGTTTACATTTGAACAAACCGATCGGGGCGCCATTTTAGCTAATATCGATAGCTGCATTAAGGTCTGATGGCCTTGGTTGATCCCCTAGTTGAGTACGGCATTATGTCCACTTCTGCCAGGATCCTCAAGTTCATCATTTCTACCAAATCTTCCTTCGTCAATTTTTGTTTGCATCCGACCCAATCAACTCTTGGGCTTCAATGCTCAGTATATCCTTATCATCCTCTATTGACACTGAGATATAAATATGAGATCTGGAGATTTTCAAGCATAGCAAAATATGCAGCCACTCCAGTCCCGATTCCTGATACGGGGTCGGAGACGAGGTGATCTGAAATTATATGGTACGCTGTGACGGCCGGAAGCCCTTTCTCATGCCAACCTCGGATGGCGAGCTAATGAAAATCAAATGAATGATGGTAAATACAATAGGAGAAGGAGGTGCAAGGAATCGGCAGTGGCCTATGAATAGGAACTGTTCCGGCATTTGCCTGGAAGTAAAAAATGGAAAACCACAGAAAACTATTCTGAGGACAGCCGACGGTGGAATTCGAACCGGCGCATTTCCCGAATGCAGAGCTTGGCTCCTCAGCCGTAGCGCGATTACATCCGCGGCCACTTCGCTCGGTGCAGTCACTCTTCTGTTTTTTGTCTATTGACCCCAAAAAGATTAATGGTCGTCAATTTTTCATGCCTTCCGTTCAAAAAAATTCCGGAGAAACTTCTCACCGAGCCAGTCGGCAGTGCGGGCCACTTAGCTATAAGCTTGCATTCGGGAGATAGTGGATTTTTAACTCCACCATCAGCAAACCTGAAAAAAGGTTTTCCGTGGTTTCCCCATTTTCAGTGATGGGAAAAGTACAAAATAAAAGTAACAGAGCTGAATTACAGCTATCTGAACAATATTTTATTCAATTACAAATTACTTTTCAGGATATACAGTCAAAACCCACAGCCTGTTTCCAGTCATTCGACCGGGGCAGGAATGGAATGAATGAAGCTCCCATCTAGCGGCGAGGATAGGAAATGTGCCGGCTGCCGAAGCCTGTCGCAGTCCTCTGGGGCAATGATAAATGACTGACAAATGAAATGAATAATGTTAATGGAGAGTATTGCTTGAATGAAATATGACAGGAAAAACCGCAGTACCCGGAAAAAACCTGTCCCGCCTCCGCTTTGTCCAGCACAAATCTCACATGGAGTGACCGGGATTTGAACCACAGTATCCAGCGGTGAGAGGCCGGCGCGCTGCCGCCTGAGCCACTGAGGCTTAGCATATACAGTAATCAATAAAATTACAATTGGAATTATTTCACAGAACGCGAGTCGTTAGAAAACCACTGACATGTTTTCACGTGAGGCTGGAATGATACGAAAGTTAGCAAGGGAAAAGGCATTACTCCATTTTTTCTATCTTAGCACAGAGACATTAACTGGCTATCATCACTAAATGAGACTAAACAAATGTTCAAAATTATTGCTCCTAAGTAAAGTTTTCAAGTCACATTCTTGTTTTAATTATTTTTAGGGTCAACTAACTCAAATATTTATTCAAACAGGGAAATGGAAATTCCTTTGCCATCATGTATTTATTCTGATTCTGTACTCCACCAAGTAGTACACACACAGTTATCTAAATCTCAACCAGTGATTACTGCGAGAAAATAAACGAGTGGCCTCGTATCCTTGACTTTATAACCTTGGCGCACGTATTGGGAGTACTGGGGCTCTAAAGTTAGTCAAATTTTCGGTGCGTTGTATATCAGTTACAGTAGTAGAATTTATGGATCGCAATTTTATTTCAAGGAGCAAATTACGAGTAAAAATTCCATTCTGTGAAAAGTAACGATCACAGGCAAAAATTACAGAAAAAGTAATCGTTACAAGTAATTCAATTACTTCACTCGATTATTTAGCAATTTCTGCCCATTTTCAACCGAGGCAAATGCTAATAATAATGTTATTGGCTTTACGTCCTTGTAACTACTTTTACGGTTTTCGGAGACGGCGAGGTGCCGGAATATATATATATATATAAAGATTAATCTCCTTAAGCGAAGGTGAAAGATCATGGCTTCGAGTACCGGCCAGAGTGGGGCAGGCTATTAACTCAACTGTTAAATTATGGGTTCTGTTCGGTTATTAAGTTATTTACTCCCTTGGAAGGTTGTTGTCGGCCCCGTGGTGTAGGGGTAGCGTGTCTGCCTCTTACCCGGAGGCCCCGAGTTCGATTCCCGGCCAGGTCAGGGACTTTTACCTGGACCTGAGGGCTGGTTCGAGGTCCACTCAGCCTACGTGATTAGAATTGAGGAGCTATCTGACGGTGAGATAGCGGCCCCGGTCTAGAAATCCAAGAATAACGGCCGAGAGGATTCGCCGTGTTGACCACACGACACCTCGTAATCTGCAGGCCTTCGGGCTGAGCAGCGGTCGCTTGGTAGGCCAAGGCCCTTCAAGGGCTGTAGTGCCATGGGGTTTGGTTTGGGTTTTGGTTTTGGAAGGTTGTTAACGATAATGCTCTGCGACTTATAATTACTACCTACGAGTGCCAAAATATCACCAAGTAAGCAGAATATGTCTTCTAAGGTCTATTTTTGTACAAACAAAATTATAATTTTGTCCGTTAACTTCCGTTATTTGTCTCATAGTTCGATGATGACGACGATGATGATAATACTGTTTTCACGTCTCGCTAACTACTTTTGACGTTTTTCGGAGACGCCGAGGTGCCGGAATTTAGTCCCCCGGGAATTCTTTTACGTGCCAGTAAATCTACCAACACGAGGCTGGCGTGTCTGAGCACCTTCACATACCACTGGAATGAACCAGGAGCGAACCTGCCAAGTTGGGATCAGAAGGCCAGTGCCTCAACCGTCTGAGCCACTCAGTCCGGCCAGAGAAATGCCGACTGTAACTTAATTAAGGCCAGAGCCACTTCCTTTCCAGACTTAGCCATTCAATATCCCGTCGTCATAAAAGACCTGCATGACTTGAAAAAAATAAAAGAATACAATTCTCAGATTGCGGACTACTGTCTTCAAAACAACACTCAGAATAAGAACGATGCGTCGACTCAAACGGATTATCCTAAAGGGCATCTGCTTGGCAACAGAATTTTGGTGCGCATGTGAACAGTATAATCATGACCGCAGTTTGTTATTCCAAACGCTCCAGGATAACGGAATTTCTGGACATCCTGCGTACAAGAAATGATTTTCTACGGTCGAGCAATGGTCTCTCTTTATAGGCTATATACAAAATAGTTGAGCCAGGGTTCTCGTCTTTCATATATTCCTGCTTGACGTGTCCAACAATGTAATTTATGTTTGTGCAGTGAATGAGTATGTATAATGGTACATAGCGGGAAGATCTTTTGTTTTTGCTGAATCACGGAAATGAACTGTACTTTGTATTCCTATGCGCATGACTGCAACGATAAGATCTTCGTCCCGTGAACCGGTGCAGAATAAGCTAATCCTTCCAGCACAAAGGAATGCTTTAACATTTCTAGCATTGTTAGCCATTCTGCTTGTTAACCGACCTGATCCATGGAGACACCAAGGGACAACTCTTCAGAAGAATAAGGAAGCGAAGGAGAATACCCGACGTCTTAAGAAGGAGAAATTAGACCGACAACAATATCAGTTTACTTCTAACATGGGTATCTTTTATGGCTGGGGGACTATCTGGAATTAGCGTAAGCAATATTTAGCGTCAACAACAAACCGACACTGTAACCACGCAACCAGTGTACGTCATATGGATGAAAGAACGACACCATTTTGGTGGAAGGAACGGCATGTTTTTGGAAGATGTTGATGTTGGGCGTATAAAGAGAGGCTGTAATCATGGCAATGGCGAATAATTTTAAGGGGAAAACATTAATTAAAATTCTCAACACTCCAGAAGAAAGAGAACACTATTTACTGGACATAAAATCATGCGCCTTGGATCAAAAGCAGGTCCCATTTTTCTCATAATACGTATCTTGAGCATATTTATGGCACCGAGCGAGTTGGTCGTGCGGTTAGCGTCGCGCAGCTATGAGCTTGCATTCGGAAGATAGTGAGTACGAATCCCATTGTCGGCAGCCCTGAAGATGGTTTTCCGTGGTTTCCCATTTTCACACCAGCCAAATGCTGGGGCTGTGGTTTAATTAAGGCCACGGCCGCTTCCTTCCCACTCTTCCTAGCCCTTTCCTATCCCATCGTCGCCGTAAGATCTATCTGTGTGGGTGCGACGTAAAGCAACTAGAAAAAAAATGCACATTTCTCCACTCCACGGAATAGCATAGAATCATGGATATGCTTTTTGGGGGGGTACTGCGGTTTTCCCGGTCATCTTTCATTCCAACAACACTCCCCTATATCATTTCATCTGTCAGTCATTAATCATTGCCCCAGAGGAGTGCGACAGGTATCGGCAGCCAGCACAATTCCTATCTTCACCGCTAGATGGGGCTTCATTCATTCCATTCCTGACCCAGTCAAATGACTGGAAACAGACTGTGGATTTTAATTTTCCATCCACCTCGTAAAATTAATAACTTTCTAATATATTAACAATACCTTCCTCGGAACAAACAAAAATTAAATCACACATTCTGTGTATCACACGACGCCATTTTTTGTCTATTGTCTATGAAGTGATCATGATTACATAGTTCACTGTAAGAGAAGGTCTCATTTCCAACATCCTCCCACCTATTGATTTGAATGTGTAAATAAAAAAATATGAACTTAAGAACAATGAATTGGCTATAACCATGCAGAAAAGCTGAAAGTTAGTTTTATCTCTCCGACATTTGTTGTAGTCTTCATGTTTTGAAGCGAACTCTCCGTCCCTGCTTCAGCTCTTGCAGTTTCAACAGGCACGTCTACTCCAAGAGGAAAGATGCACTGTACTAGATTTCTAGACAAAACTGGCTTTAACCAATTCTGAGTGCCTTATATCAACTAATAAAACATTAACGAAGTGACAAGCGAGCATGTGGCCAGAGTTTAGTAATCGAGGGATCGCTGGTTCTTAAGTCCCACTGCGTTTATGATTTTTTTTTTTTTTTTCCTACCAACGTGCACTGTACGGATCATCCCTCCGAAATGCACCTCAATGGACTAGCCATGTGACGCTCATTTTTACTGCTAGGTGAATAATTTTATAACACTTCTACAGATCTAATCTTACCTAACTGAGCGAGAATCTGAAATTAACTCCAAAAATGATAGTACAAAAATCCAATACGTTTATGTATCACCAGATATCCTTCCCAATATTTGGTAACATGTTACGCGTGGTGATCTGCAGAAATATTCGATGAAAGGGATTTATAAAAACATGGAGGAATTGAGCACTGAACGTTCAAAAAGTTTAGTCCTCTATTAACACTAATCAGAGGGAAAAAATGGAAGGGGTCCGACACTTCGAAAATGAAAGTATCAGCCAAAGAAAGACAAGGGTCACGAAGGGCATGAAAATGAAGGACTTCCTAGGCTTCAAATGCTCTAATACCATCCGGGCCGGAAAAGAGAGTTGACCAAGGGAGGTCGGATAAGATAGATGAAAGTGAGATGCCTAGCGCAAGTAAGTGGAAGCAATATCAGAACTCAGCTAAGGACCTCGTGGACGCAACCCACACTACCAAGTTGAGAGCCCTTTGAGCCCCTTTCAGTCGTCCTTTATGACAGGCAGGGGATACCATGGGTATTATTCTAATGCCCCCACCCACAGGTAGTCCCTATGACCTAGGTTCCTACCTAGTCCTATCACGGCACGAGTTTTAGTGTATCCGACTATGGTCGTAAGGCTTAGTACTGTAAACAGAACGCTTTATAACTCACGAGCATTCCAGGAAAGGTTCTTACAAAATCTCCGTCACACACAACTTGTTTGCTTTCCCAAACAAGTTCACCGCATGAGCGCCCTCCTCCTAAAACACTTTCATGAGGATTACTGCAGACAACTTCCGGAAGAGCACTTAACGATGTTATTCTTGGCAAGAAGAGGAACTGAATTGTACACTCGTTTCTAGTCTTCTATATATATAATAAATATATATAAAATAAGAGTTTTGTCTGTACATTGCTCAAACTTTAAAAAGGAAGGTATTTCTGTATCAGTCATGCCCATAGTAACAAGGAAATGCATTTTTTAATTTTCCGTAATTTCTGTCTGTCTGTCTGTCTGTCTGTCTGTCTGTCTGTCTGTCTGTCTGTCTGTCTGTCTGTCTGTCTGTCTGTCTGTATGTATGTATGTACACGCATCACGAGAAAACGGCTGAAGAGAATTGAATGAAAATCGGTATGTGAAGTCCGGGAATAAGTCGCTACAATCTAGGCCATAAATAATCTTTTTCACGCTGAGAGAAATAGTAGTTTAGGCGAAGGCCTAAAATTTAATTTTCAAATATTTATTATTAGTGGTCCTATCTTAATGAAAACCGGTATGTAAAGTTCTAAAATAAGTCGGTACAATATAAACTATAAATATCTCTCTGAGAGAAATGGTAGTTTAGGGGAAGGCCTAAAATTTTATTCGCAAATATTTATGTTATTAGTGGTCCTATCTTAATTAAAATAGGTATGCAAAATCGGTGAATAAGTCGCTACAATCTACGCCATAAATTATCTTATTCACACTGAGAGAAATGCTAGTTTAGGGGAAGGCCTAAAATTTAATTCTCAAATATTTGTTATTAGTTGTCTCATCATAAATAAAATCGATATGCAAAGTCGGGGAATAAGTCGCTACAATCTAGGCCATAAATAACTTTATTCACGCTGAGCGAAATGGTAGTTTAGGGGAAGGCTCAAAATTTAAGTCTCGAATATTTGTGTTACCAGTGGTCTTATTGACAATTACTATATAAATAAAGTTACATAGTATTAAATTTCCGATCATTTATGTCTTATACATGTTGACCGTACCGACTATGATAACGGAGATATTCATCAATATGGATTTTTGTTGCTAAGATCATATCAGCGCCGTCAAGAGAAAATGGGTAAACAGAATTTAATGAAAATCGGTATGTAAAGTCGGGGAATAAGGAACTACAGTCTACGCTATAATTAATTTTATAAGACGGTCTTATATTACAGAGTCTAAAGAAAACAATGTGAAGGTCTACAATACAGAGAGCTTATAACATTGATCAACAATAACATTACACTGACCATTGTTTGTTGTGATTTGCTTTGTGTCTCTGTTGCCATTCATCTCCGACACATGGGATTACTGCTGTATACCGAGTTTCTTTTTTAAATTTTCTCTACGTCGCGCCGACACAGATAGGACTCATGGCGACGATGGGATACGAAAGGGCTAGGAGTGGGAAGGAAGCAGCCCCTACGCTAATTACGTTACAGCCCCAGCATTTTCCTGCTGTGAAAATTGGAGACCACGGAAAACCATCTTCAGGGTTGTCGACATTGGAGTTCGAACCCACTACCTTCCGGATCCAACCTCACAGCTATGCGCCCCTAACCGCACAGCCAACTCACCCGGTCGTACCGAAAATTGGCGGGAAGTAACTGGGGAGTTAGATACATTCATGATACTACTGATACGTAACAAACTGGTTCATCATAGCATTCGAGCTATTCAATTCCTACTCTGAGGCACTGATCGGAATGAGCAGTGTGCACATTTAACGGAATAATGGCAGAGAAGTGTTCACGGGGGTCTGCGGTCTGGTCATTGCAGCACTGGACTGTTAGATCGGCACCGTAGTACTGTTCGTTAAAAGTGAGAAAATGTGCGGTTTATTAATTTGATCGAGTATTTTATAAAATAACATTGTTTCTAATCACTACATTCCTTCTGACGACTTCAGGTAGGAAAACCACAAAGACAGTCTTTATGAGAATCCCGTAGCGAAGCACGGGCACATCAGCTAGTCATACAATAAATTCGAAGACTGTTGTTGGAATGAAAGATGACAGGTAAAACGGAGTACCCGGAGAAAACCCTGTCCCACCACTGTTTTGTCCAGCATGGACTGACCGGGATTTGAACCACGAAACCCAGTGGTGAGAGGCCGGCGCGCTGCCGCCTGAACCACGGAAGCCCCAAGAGTAAAATGTTTAAAGAAGAAATAATTTTCGCAAAATTCAGAGCTACAAACTACGAGCCTCCGTGGCTCTGGCGGCCTCTCACCGCTGGGTTCCGTGGTCCAAATCTCGCTCACGCCATGTGAGATTTGTGCTGGTTAAAGCTGGTACTCCGGTTTTCCCTGTCATTTTTCATTCCAGCAACACTTTCCAATATCACTTAAGGTCATCTGTCAGTCATTAATCATTGCCCCAGAGAAGTGCGGAAGGCTTCGGCAGCCGTCACTATTCCTATCCTCTCCGCTAGATGGGGGCTTCATTCATTCCATTTCTGACCCTGTAAAATGAGTGGAAACAGTGCTACAAACTGAATATAGAAAATAATTGATATGCCGTCTGAAGCACTACCGAGTCTTGGGCTATGATGCAAGGTATGGCACGAGTCAAGGGGCAAGAGATAGTACTCGAATGCGGAAGCACTGGTCACAGAACCGTGCACCGGAACGAGAAACACAAGTGTATTCATTACGAAGCTGAAAGAAAGTTGGGCCGTACCAGCTGGGGAAATAATTGGCAGACACAGCCAAGGTCACTTAACCACACAGTTACGAAATAATCTCCATCATTATACAAGCACGACTGATTAAAGCCAATAATAACTCACACACAAGTCGTTCAGCATCTGACAGTGAGCGGCAGGAATCTCATGGGAATTATGCATTAATACTTTTAAGGAAATATATGACCTATTTCGCCAAATGGTCGGCCGCACACATGGGTGCGCGCTGAATCTATTACACCTTTCACTAAATCGTATCGCAACAGGTGGTCCATGAACAAACTGTTCACTATGTAAATTACAACACTGAGAAATCTGAGACTCTTATATAATTAACTGTTACTCGCAGATGCTGACTATACTCATTTTTGTCTCCTTAACCAGCAGAGCTCAGTCGTACAAGGGGACTGTTTCGGTGGGACCACATATATTTAAATGAAAATGTGGTGAATGGTCAATTAACAAATCCTAAATTTAATGGGAATAATTTTGCCATAAAATGTGCCAATAGTTCGATTTTAAAGGTACATAAAGCACTTTATGCATAAAATGAGATTTTCTACTAGATGAATAGAATTTTATGCTCTGCAAACCGATTTTACTTACACGCACGGGATATGGAAATATCAAAATATTAAGAGTCTGAATACTTCTGTATCGTTATAATAGAAGATAATACATTATGTGGTATGAATTCTTAGTCATCTGTATACAGAGTGTTTCTAAGATAAGTACAAATATTTTTTGTCCTTTGGTTATAGGTAGAACCCTAAATACATATGATGTCAAAATGTCCTACTTCAAAAATAAAAATAAAAATGTTGAAACTTTGATGTCTGTAGCTCAGGTAGTATTTAATGATGAACGATTTAGGGCTTTGCTGACATACATTGCAATATTTTCCAGTAAGAAAATGTTCGCTTCTTGTACGTCGAACGTGTTCAGCATGTACACTACGTGAAGCTGCAGTGCAGTGATGTACTTAGAATCGCTTCTTACATATTACACCTGAATACGTCCTACTGTAAAGCTGCAGTGAAGTTATGTGTACAGCTGCACTGCAGTGATGTACTCAGAACCGCTTCTTACATATTACTCATGAATACGTCCTGAAGGCGCAGTGTAGTGATGTGTACAGCTGCTGTCTGTGATGTACTTAGAATCGCTTCTTGCATATTACTCATGAATACGTCCTGAAGCCGCAATGAAGTGATGTGTACAGGTGCACTGCAGTGATGTACTTAGAATCGCTTCTTACACATTACGCATGAATACGTCCTGAAGTCGCAGTGAAGTGATGTGTACAGGTGCACTGCAGTGATGTACTTAGAATCGCTTCTTACATATTACGCGTGCAGAATAGTTCTCAATCCACAGTGAAGTCACATTGTGTATAGCTGCAGTGCAGTGATGTACTTAGAATCGCTTCTTACACGTTACGCATGTAGACTGCCTGAAGCATGGTACGACGAGTAGTATAAGCCGAGGGGAAAACGAACAAAAATTGGTGATACATAATCGTTTAGAATGTGCTCTACGTCGCACCGACACAGATAGGTCTTACGACGACGATGGGGTAGGGAAGGCATAGCAGTGGGAAAGACGCGGCCGTGGCCTTAATTAAGGTACAGCCCCAGCATTTGCATGGTAAAAATGGGAAACCACGGAAGAACATCTTCACGACCACCGACAGTGAGGTTCGAGCCCCATACCTCCCGGATGCAAGCTCACAGCCGCGCGTCTCTAACCGCACGGCCAACTCTCCAGGTATGATGATGATGATAATAACCATCATCATGAAAAAGATATGAAGATACCGTACACAGATTCATTGAGCAAATGTTTACAAGTCTGTTCCAATTTTTTAATCTGGTATCTCTGTCCTTTTCAGGAAATTTCCCTCCTGCCTATACATTTAAAGTGCATTACCTGCAGTTTATTAAGAAGCATGGACTATGAAATGTACTGCGAAAAAATATAATGATAATGATGTTATTGATGTTATATGACTTAGGCTTTCAGTATTTTTCCAAGTTTATAAACGAAGTAGCTGAATATTTTAGTATTTTCGTTTCAAAATTCAGATAGTTAATTACCATACATTTTAACGTTAACCTTAATTAGAAAGGTACTTAATAACGTCCTCGTCGTTTAAGAATGCAACATAACTAAGTAATTTCATAAAGGCAAATCTATAATACATGGGTATACCAGATAATTAATATTTTAGTGAAATACAGTCTAGAATAATTGCTGCAATGTTTCCAGGTATAATTAAATCAAATCACGTAGAACGGGGCCTTTCAGGATTCCTCTGTGGGTGGAACACAATACACAGCCAGGCTGAGTAGCTCGGTCGATAGCGCGCTGCTGGCCTTCTGAGGTCAACTTTTTTTGCACGTTACTTTACGTCGCACCGACACAGATAGGTCTTATGGCGACGATGGGATAGGAAAGGGCTAGGAGTGGGAAGGAAGCGTCCGTGGCCTTAATTAAGGTACAGCCCCAGCATTTGCTTGGTGTGAAAATGGGAAGCCACGGAAAACCATCTTCAGGGCTGCCGATAGTGGGGTTCGAACCCACTTCTTCCCTATTATTATTATTATTATTATTATTATTATTATTATTACATGTCGTAAGAGGCTCTTTAAACTTGGGCCGAGCTGAGTAGCGATAGGATTCTGAACCTACGTTGGCAGCTTGGATCCTGTCTCAGTCCGGCGCTACTTGAAGCTCCTCAAACATGCTAGCCTTGTGATTTGAAGTAAGGTACAACCATACCATGTTGCAAAGAATGTGTGGGGAAAATTAAGAGGTAAAGTTAGGTACAGAAAGTAATGAAGCTCAAAATAACACCGCTCAACTTTGGTTTTCAAGGTAATCGTGGAGCGTACTAGCTTGGCGTGTTCCACCATGAAAGTAGTTGGAAGGAAGGGTAAGCCAATAATCAAGTATCGTTTCATTTTGCAAAGCATAAATCAAAGATTGTAGAGCAGAGGTGGCGAGTCAAGTATTGCGCGCAGTCAAAAAACAAAACGTCTTTCGAAACTTAACAATTTTACCTCTGAGCAAGTACCTAGGTAACTTTTCTTCCGACAACTTACACACCAGCTACACGATTCTGCCATCGCCCTTCAGTCCAGGACAGATGATGATAAATTCTTGCATAATAGATGTTACATCGAATCATACCATCACGATGACAGTTACGACCTTTAGTCAAACGAAATAAGTGGCATGATTCTGAAAATATGGGACAATGTATGGAAATAATGGACACAATGAATTTGAGAACAGAATTAAATTATCTCATCTCTTATACGTGTATTTGCTACTGGACTTTCTACCTTTAAAACGTCAGAAACAGATTACATCATGGCATGAAATTCTTGACATGGCGTTTTCATATTTGTTGAAATCAGAAGTTCGCTTTTTATAAGGCATATTAAGCACCTATTTCTCGTATTAGTCCGCTGGTTTGTCATCAAGAAGAATGTATGTCTACGTTCAACAAACGTATCTGAGCTAAAAACACTACGTACAAAACATAACTTTCGTTTTTTTATTATTGAAATTCATGCATTTCGTTGTGCTTTGTAAATACTTTTACCCGTTTCTGCAATTCATCTTCACCATTTTCAACTATATCTAAAGGGATGTTTCCAAAAACGCAGAACTCTTCCTCGAACTCTTCCATATCACTGTCCTCGGGTAACTGAAGACATTCGATGTCCAAAATGAGCTCTGGCTGATAAGACTCACCAGGACATTCACGACAGAATGTAAACAGTCCGAAAAATATAAAAAAAATAAAAGAAAACTGGCTCGGAAGCTTGTACAACAATGTGGCATTGCACAGTGTTCTGCTGTGAGAGGTCTTAACATACTCAAGTTTCGTCCAGCGTCAGCTGCTCGTAAACTAACCCCTTCTGATCTGACTGTGCACTCTTATTTTTGTACATGTATTTTAACATCTGTAGTTCTGTATATTATTATTATTATTATTATTATTATTATTAACATCTGTATGCGATGGAACTGTGGATCTCACACTTCCTTTAATGAGTGATATGTGAATGCTCAGAATACATGGTACTGTGACACGGAATGAAAATGAAAATCCACAGCCTGTTCCAGTTTCAACCGGGTCAGGAATGGAACGAATGAAGCCCCCATCTAGCGGCGAGGATAGGAACTGTGCGGCTGCCGAAGCCTGTCGCACTCCTCTGGGACATTGATTAATGAGTGATAAATGAAATGAAATAATATTGGGAAGTGTTGTTGGAATGAAAGATAACAGGGAAAACCCGAGTACCCGGAGAGAAAATTAATGTTTTTTCTTTAAACTGAACACTCGTAGCTTTGTTGCAACATTGTCTTCAGAGTCTTCAGAGAAATCATAGAACTGGAGGTAATAGTTTAGAACTTCACATGTATCAAAGATCTTCATGGAGTTCTGCCGAAGGGTTCGGAACACTTGAATGGAACCACCATCACGTGAGACAGTGTAAATACTAGGTAACTGAATGCTCTGTTTAAAGAAAGGGAGCCATGCAATAGTTTTAATCATAAGTGGCAGACTGCCATCTTTCTATCGTGTGCAATGAACCACGAATTCATATGTGGAATCTTTACAATATATAGTTATCAGTTAGGTTGGGTAACAGTGAGCAGACAGACACATTAAGTGAAAATTTTGCCTACCGTTTCTCTTCTATTTAACAATTCGAAAGGATGTTCCCATTATCTGGAACTCCAATAGGACCAAACTAACCCCCCCCCCCCTCCAGCTTTACTCTCGTGTGTCACTGTCTAAATCATCAAAACTGTTTCCCACGACAATGACCAATCTGTGCAAGAGTCACCAAATTCCATCTCTGTGCGAATACCGAGTTTCCAGAAATGCTGTCAATCCGCTTTACCGTGACGCAAACAGACAGAAATTAAGTTGAACCTAATTTCGACTTAATCCGAGATAAAAATTATGAGAACGCCGGGGTGAATGGTTCAGACGGTTGAGGTGCTGCCCTTCTGACCCCAACTTGGCAGGTTCGATCCTGGCTCAGTCCGGTGGTATTTGGAGGTGCTCAGATACGTCAGCCTCGTGTCGGTAGATTTACTGGCACGTAAAAAGAACTCCTGCGGGGCAAAATTCCGGCACCTCAACATATCCGAAAACCGTCAAAAGTAGTTGTAAAACAATATTATTATTATTATTATCATCGAACTATGAGACAAAAATCTGAAGTTTAGACAAAATTATAATTCCGTTTATAGAAAAATAGACCTTGGACGACATATTCTGCTTACTTGGTGATATTCTTTTGGTACGCGTAGGCAGTAATTATAAGTCGGAGAGCATTATCGTTAACAACTTTCCAAGGGAGTAAATAACTTAGTAACCGAACAGAACCCATAATTTAACAGTTGAGTTAATAGCTTGCCCCACCCTGGCCGGTACTCGAAGCCATGATCTTTCACCTACGCTCCATGAGATTAATATTTCTATATATTTTTATAGTTTTCGAAGAACTAGGGTAAGGCAGTAAGGAAACAGGGCGTTGGTCAGCAGGACTCGTTTCCAGTGCAATATTGCCGGCCGCTCTACTTTCACTGTCTCTTTACGCAACAGCTGACATACACATAGGGAGGGAAGGCTTGCTATCACTTACACTGGACATGGACAGAACTGTTACTCACTTTCACATAATGCCTGCACCGGATGACTCAGAAAGGAAGTAAGAAAGGGAACTCAACCCGTTTGCACTGACTGAATGCAGAATACCGTAGACACCACACTTGATCACGTACAAACAGCAGCATTTTCAGATTACAGCGAAACATGTCTTACAAGTGGAGGCCATCGCTGTGGAGTCACTGATTTCGTTCAAAATAGCGAGATGATTGACGTCAGTAAACAGACATGTGACAAGGGTTTGTTAGCCCTTATTTAAAGAGAGTGGTGGTGATTATTCTTTTAAGAGAAAGTAAAACTATAGTTAGGCCCACGAGAGTTGGAGTCAGGCATTTGAGCGGCGAAAGCAATGCCTACGAAGTACGCAGCGTTGCCAAAGTTACCTCCATCTGCGGCATATCGCCCTTTCATACAGACAGAGTATTTAATAAAACATGTAGACCTAATGCAATTCAATAAACTTTGACCCATTCCGAAGCTCGTGCTAATTATTCCAGCATTTAAGACAGAAAACGTCATTGCCGATAAATATGATATTTCATAATCACTAACAAAATCCTCAGTTTCTGACAATAACCTCAACAAATTCGTATGCTAAATGCAGAATAGACTGTACAACTAGCCACTGGTTAATTTACACACAAAAGAAACTTAACGAGGAAAATAATATTCGGAAAACAAACACGTAAATATATAAAGCAGCAACAACTAGCACAGTTAACACAGTACCACTCCGAATAATATCATAAAAGCAATAGAGAGCAAACCAGCCCACGTGGCGATAGCTTCCTTAAATGTGGCGTCGCTGTTTTCGTTGCCATAGCAACAGACCATTTTCGAGCAGCGTTAGCCAACTTTTTCTCGCCGGTGGCGCTAAACGTCAGACTCCAACTCTCGTGGGCCTTAGTATAGATAACCATCATCTGTTAACACTAATCAGAGAGAAAAAATGGAAGGGGTCCGACACGTCGAAAAATGAAGATATCGGCCAAAGAAAAACAAGGGCCACTAAACGCGTGAAAATGAAAGACTCCCTAGGCCTCGATACCTAATGCCGTTGGGGTCGGAAAAGAATAAGAGTTGACCAAGGGAGGTCGGGTAGCATGGATGAAAGCTGGGAATCTGGCACAAGTAAGTGGAAGCAATGGCAGGACTCAGCTAAGGGCCCCGTGGTCGCCAACCCACGCTCCCAAGTTAAGAGCCTCTGGGGGTCCATTTAGTCGCCTCTTACGATAAGCAGGGGATACCGTGAGTGTTCTATCAGCCCCACCCATAGGGGAATTTAACGAGAAAATAGCCCGTTAAATTTAACAACTATCACAGTCTAACTTTTGTTAACACCGCAGAGGTAGTGATCAACGTCCCCAACTTCCACCCTGGGCGTCTCGGGTTCAAGGGGCGCCAACGGCAATTTTTTATTAATTAATTAATGTATTTATTTTGCCTATGTGGACTAGGAAATGCGCAGATAAAATACAAGCTATGTGATGGTAAACACGTTTGCTAAAGTCCTAGGTTGTAGGTTAATTTTTTCGTTTCCCCCGTGGTGTATGGGTAGCGTGCCTGCCTCTTACCAGGAAGCCCCGGGTTCAATTCCCGGCCAGGTCAGGGATTTTTACGGGTACTTGTATCTGAGGGCTGATTTCAGGTTCACTCTGCCTACGTGATTCCATTTGAGGAGCTATCTGACGGTGAGATGGCGGCCCTGGTCCAGAAAGCCCAGAATAACGGCCGAGAGGATTCGTCGTGCTGACCACATGTCACATCGTAATCTGCAGGCCTTCGGCCTGAGCAGCGATCACTTGGCCGACAATGGCCTTTCGGGGCTGTTGCGCAATGGGGTTTTTTTCTTTACATTACGTACACCTTTTGGGCAATAATGAAATAAACAGAAACGAGCGACAAAATGGGACGATAATAACGATTTATAATCTAACTTATATTTAATCTGTGCTCTTACCAGTCCGCGTGGACAAAAGTAAACAAAACAGAAAAAAAGGGGGGGGGGGGGGAAGAACGTAAATAGGAAGCGCTGGCGGGTCTCGAACCCGTCATTCCTGCAAGGAAATTAGGGACATTGACCGCTACACCAGGTGTGTTACAAATAGTCACACTCAAATCAACAACATGTATGCTGGTAGTTACATTTTAAAGGGCCATTTACTCGTTGAATTTGGGTCAACTGTACAAATCCTCGGACACATATCTATTTATTTTTTACGTAGATCAACTTCCCAAAGTTTGAACGAAATTGGTGACCGCACAGATGTGGCCTTCCCTTATTCCTGTAACAAAGAGGATAAGCTAGTGGACATGGAGAGACAATTAATTTATTCGAGTGCAGCAGCAGCAGCAGCAGCAGCAGCGGACACGTAGACAGAGTGAGGTGTTGGCTCGTCTATTATAATGCAATGGAATTCTAAAATATATTACTTCACTATAATTAGTTTTCTTTTCCCCGTTTAGAACAAAAGATAGTAAGCCAGTCAATCACCACTGATCTGAATTTATGGCTGTCGCCGAGGTGGCAGAGTCCCCATCAGTTCTTTAAACCTAGTCTGTTCTTAAATGAGTTCAAAGAATTTGTTTTATGGCGACTATGGGATAGGAAAGGCCTAGGAGTGGTAAGGAACCGGCCGTGGCCTTAATTAAAGTACAGCCCCAGCATTTCCTGGTGTGAAAAGGGGAAACCACGGAAGAGCATTTTCAGGTCTGCCGACAGTGGGGTTCGAACCCACTATTTTCCGGATGCAAGCTCACAGCTGCGCGTCCCTATCCGCACGGCAACTCGCCCGGTGAATGATTTCAAATAAGTTGGAAATTTTTCAAACATCTGCCACGATAAATTATTCCAATCCTTAGTTCCGTTTCCAAATATATATATTTGTCCCAATTTGTCCTTTTGAATTTCATCAACTTTATCTTCATTTTATGATCTTTTCTACTCTTAAAAACCCAACTCAAAGCTTATTTATCTACTAAAGTCATTCCACGCCATCTCTCACTGATCAGCTCGAAACATTCCGCTTAGTCGAGCGGCTCGTCTCCTTACTCCGAAGTCTTCCGACCCCAAAGTTTGCAACATTTTCGTAACAATACTCTGTTGTCGGAAATCACCAGAAGAAATCGCGCTGCTTTCCTTTGGATCTTTTCCAGTTCTCGTATCTAGTAATCCTGGTGAGGGTCCCATACACTGGAAATCATACTGTAAATGGAGTGTTGCCAGAGACTTATACGCTCTCTCCCATAATTCCTCACTTCAACCCCTACATACCTTCAATAACCACATGAAATGATCTGCAATCCTCATTTTACAATCCGTTTATGTGATTACCCCAATGAAGATATTTCCTTATATTAACACCCAGGTACTTACCGTGATCCCCATGAGTTATTTTCATCCCATCAACACAGTAATTAAAACTCAGAGGACTTCTCCTCTTTGTGAAACTTACAACCTGACTGTTCACCCCGTTAACCACAATAACATTGCCTGGTGTCCATCTCACTCCATCTTTTTTGCAGTCGCTCACAATTCTATAAATTATTTATTACTCCACGCAGAATGACATAATCTGCAAAGAGCCTTACTAGTATGACAGTAAGAATAAGACTTGGATAATTATAAGGTTTAATAAGAGTTAAGGATGTTGAAACCTTTTATTTATTACGAGGGCTGAATTTTTTACAACCAGCGATCGGCTATTAAAAAAAGACACACTGACACAACAAAATGATTTTCTCAATAAAAGTTTGATAGTTTCATACTTATTTTTCCACATAAACGCCGGAACGAGTTAGGTATTTGTCGTATCGTGACACCAGCTTTCCGAAGCCCTCTGTATAGAAGTCTGCCGCCAGTGAGGTAATGTGCGTCTCGACAGTCTCTTAAAGTTCTTCGTTTGTACGCCACAAATGGAGGTTTACGATCAGTGAACTTTGTACAGCAATCCCAGAAATTTCAAGGTTTTCTCTGTACACAATTGTATCTCTACAATTAGGATACTGGAAACTTTGTTCACGTTGGGTCCAAACAATGCTGACTGGTGATCACAAAACTCAGCGAATGGAGTCAGCCGTAATATTTCTCACGCGTTACCATGGTGAGGGGAAAGAATTTTAAAAGTCTACCGTTACTGGCGATGAAACTTGGGTCCTGTTTGACACTCCAGAAACCAAAGAACAGTCTAAGCAGAGGATGTATCCTTCTCCAAACAAGACAAAAAAAAGTTTAAACTGACACTGAAGAACAGGAAAACAATGGCTGCCGTTTTCTGGGACCATGAAGGTGTCTTCTTAGTAGACTTTATGGAGTAGGAGGCTATCGAGACGCACATTACCTCACTAGCGGCAGACTTCTTTGCAGAGGGCATCAGAAAGCTGGTGTCACGATACAACAAATCGTTTTATTTGGCGATTATGTGGAAAAATAAGTATGAAACTACTAAGCATTTACTGATAAAATCACTTTGTTATGTCAATGTGTCCTTTTTATAGCCCGTCGGAGGTTGAAAAAAACAGCTTTCGTATTTATAAAAATTGTTGGATATGTTTCAAATATAATTCGAATAACAGATTTTTGTAAAATATAGTAATTAATTTGGTTGATAGTGAAAATATTCTGTTTGCCATCAACAGATTTTATTTACCTCTAATATACCGAGCGTTCATTTCAAAACTTCCCGCCTTGAATAAATTGAATGGCTCTTATTGAGAAAAATCACGTCAATTCAGTTTCGAGGGTGAAGTTGAACCCAATATATCCCTGCTGATTGAATTTTATGTACAAACGTCATAGGGTATTGATCTGAGGCTCCGTGCTGTAAGAGGATATAGAAAGGATACAGAAGATATTTCTGCGCATGTAGGCCGTAGGCCAACAGGGTTCCTAGAGGATTTTATTTTATTTTCTCGCAAATGGTTTAAACGCCGCACTAATACATCGAAGGTTTTCGGCGACGCAACTATGAGAAAGGACTAGGATTGAAGGTAGCGGCCGTGGCCTTAATTAAGGCACAGCCCCAGCATTTGCCTGGTGTGCTAATGGTGAACCACGGAAAACCAACTTCAGAACTGCCGACGGTGGAATTCGAACCCACTATCTCCCGAACGCAAGCTCACAGCTGCGCGACCCTAACCGCACGGACAAATCGCTCGGTGTTCTTAACGTTTAACGTCGCATCAATAAACATTGGTTTTCTGCGCTGGGCTTAGTCCAGACGGTAGAATACCGTTCGCAAAATATGAGATGGTTTTTCGCGGATTCCATTTAAGTGAATGTTCTGTAGTAAGCCCTTCCTGTTCAGTGAAATGCATTTGATCGCATACAAACATTATTATTATTATTATTATTATTATTATTACGAGTATTATTATTTAGTTCTTCCGGGTTGAACTGTGTTGTTTTCTACACAATCCGTACAGTTTGCCGACGTTTCGAATACATTGCAGTATTCTTTGTCAAGGCGACTGAAATAGCCCTACTCGATCCGAGGTAATCAGTCTACCAGGCAACTAATCAAACATTATTATTATTATTATTATTATTATTATTATTATTATTATTATTATTATTATTATTAGGTCAAATATAACTTAATGATAAAATATTGTAAAACTACGTATTTATATTATATTTCATCTCCGTACAGGCCATGAAGGCCCTTGGAGGGGTGGAAGGTAAAGGTTTCCACTATCCGTAACCTCAGCACTTGACAGGATAGAGTGGTTAGCTCCATGTCCGGATGTATAAAAATCGTGCTAATTTGTTCACAAAAGCTAGGCAACTTAACTTAGGTATGTAGAAAGAGACTTTGATTTTAAAACATGTCGTCATAGAAATCTTAGCCCTACTCATAACGTGCCTGAAGTACAACAGCCGTAACGTTGTCATTTGCCCCACAAGAAGTACTTATGGACAACTATTTTCTTTTTTTCAAATTAGACCTAAAAGTCTTCTCCGGCATCAATGTGCTTCCTGTCGGGCTCCACGGCTAAATGGTTAGCAGCTGCCCTTTGGTCCAAGGTCCCCATGTGGTTGGGGGTCAGTAGAATAACATCCACGGTATTCCCTGCCTGTCATAAGAGGCGACTAAAAGGGGCATCAGGGGCTCTTCTCTTGGGAGCGTGGGTTGGTGATCTCGGGGCCCTTAGCTGAGTCCTCGCACTGCTTCCCCTTTCTGATGCCAGACTCCGACCTCCATTGGTCAACTCTTATTCATTTCTGACTCCGAAGGAAATTGGTGTTAAGACGTAGAGAGTCTCTCATTTTCACGCCCTTCGAAGGCCTTGTTTTTCTTTGGTCGATACCTTCATTTTTCGAAGTGTCAGACGCCTTTATTTTTTCCCTCTGATTAGTGTTAATAGAGGATGGTTGTTCAGTTATAGGTACTTCCTCTTAAAACAATAATCAATGTGTCCAAGGGGTCCCAGGTTCGATTCCCGGCCGCGTCACGGATTTCAACTCTCATTAGTTAATTCATATGGCTCGGGGCTGGATGTTTGTGCCGTCTTCAGCATTAGAATGCATCTTAGGCAGGGCCCCATCCTCGCAAGTCGTCTATACAGCATCAACTCGAAAGACCCCCACCAGCCTCCCCGCAAGCCACGCGCTAACATGCTTCCTATCCTGCTTTTCACAGTCCAGCTTTTCGCATCATAATGCTCGAAGAAAATCCTGATCTCCGTTCCTACAGACATATCTGAATACCCATAGATCGTCTCTAGTTTCCCTTCCTCCTACTAAGTTCTTATCTGCGACGAATTCCTGGACTACAAAGGGTCCTCTAAAGCTGCACCGAAGCTTTCCTGACGCCAACCAAATTTTGCCTGTTTCTATGGTGGTTTATAGTCTGATGTGTAGATGAAGAAGTGTATTAAGACAACCACAAAGAACCAGTCCCCGCGCTACAGGGATCAACCAGATGTGATTCAAATTCCCGGTCCGGCCGAGAATCGAACTCGGGGCTTTCTGAACCGAAGACCATTACGCTGAACCATTCAGTCAAGGAGGCTATAAAATATATGCTTACATTTGCGGGGCACATTAGAAAGTTCGTTAAATTAGTGGTGCTGTCACGCATTGTAATCCCATTTCGCACGTAGCTGACGGGATTTTAATGACTTTCTTAGAAAAGGTAGTGGCGAAAGTTACACATACTTGAACTAACACCTGCCCTTGCCTGGAGCAAATACGACTTGCAAACGCTCTCAAATCGATGGAGTTACGTAATGAGAGAGAGACAGAGATGATTATGGAACCTCGTATATCGCATTCCGTTCATTTTAACCGAATTAGTTAAATGCATATCAATCATTTGAGGAATTACGTATTTCTCTTACGCTGGTCAAATTCTTAGAGATCAATGAAGAACTATAGTATACAGCGTGTTCCTAAACATGTGGGAAGTAATGGTGGGGAGGGAGGGAGGGAAAGCAAACCCCCAAAACAGACAAAATCTCCATGAACATATTATATCCATGGCCGAGAACGAAACGGTTACAATTCAAAATCCAGACTTTTCAGGAGAAGAGTTCAAAGTTTCAGCAGTTTACATCACTGCCTCTCAAAAGCACATAACGTTTGACTGATTGATTGATTGATTGATTGATTGATTGATGTTTGTTGTTTAAAGGGGCCTAACATCGAGGACATCGGCCCCTAATGGTACGAAATGAGACGAAATGAAATGACAACTTAAAAGTCCAAAATCCTCCACTGACCAGAATTCAAAGCGCGAGGACGAAGAATGAATGGATGGACGGATATGAATTTAAAACGATCAGTGGATCCGACCCACAGTGCCTCACATGCACAGAAGCTGGCACAAAACAATAGTATTACTGACCAAGGGACAGCTTCTATAGCACGATACTGAATCGATTATGCTTATAGTCAGAACGGGTCCAAAATCCAGGTCATCGGCCCCTCATAATGGTATTTATCGCTAGGAAAGTAGAACCATGCTATGTGTAATGCTGCGGTACTAATCAAAAGCAGCGGAGACTCGCGGTATTCCACACATTATGGTACTATTCACAGGTAGTGTAATGCGCACATGTAACACAGACCTATGGTGTTTCGCACATTGCGGCGCTATTTACAGGCAACGCAAACCTATGGCGTTCCTCACATAAGTGGACTAACCACAGGGACTCGTACTATCTCGTGGAATTCCTCACATAGTGGGAACTGAGCATAGGTAAGGCATAATCATGGGGTCGCTAATCCCATGGTGTCGCTCATATAGGGGTACGAATCACAGGTACTGTAGGACCCACCTCCTGATTCACACACTGTCGCTACTAATCACAAACCTATTGCGTACCTAACATAGTGGTACTACGCGCAAGTAAATGCGACCCATGGTGTTCCCTGCGTGATGGTACTAATTACAAGTAGTCTCATGGTTCTAATAGGATCATCCCTTGGTCGCCCCTTTTAGTCGCCTCTTACGACAGGCAGGGGTACCGTGGGTGTATTCTTCCTCTGCGTCCCCCACCCACAGGGGGGGGGGGGTTTGTGTTTGGTCCGCGAGAGGTATTTTATTTCCCTCAAGTCCGCCGGCAAGCCGGTTAGTACACCCCCATCCGCCACCTGGGACGCGCCACGTGGGAGTATCACACCTCCCCCCTGCTACGCCAGCGTAGTAGGCTCGTGGCACATAACGTTTATGAAAACTGGTGTGTACATAGTTCTTACATTATTATCATAATCTGGAGAAGAGTTAGAACTCAAAATGAACCTTTCGAATTAAGCAAAGTGACTGCCAGAACAATGAAACCCGTTAGAAGTGCTTCGGGGGTTTGTAAAGGTCGAAATAAGTTACACATTGTTGATAAAATCTCAAAAATACGTTTTTAAGTTGTAACCCTTTCGTTCTCAGCCATCGATGTCCTATGCTCGATCCCTTACGAGTTACATATGTTCAAACTTCGTACGAGAAGTACTGATAATAACTGTACCTGGATTATCTGACGTCGAGTAGCTGACGCCATCTGATGTACCAGCAGGGATCCTGCATTCTTTTTTCTAGTTGCTTTACGTCGCACCGACACAGATAGGTCTTATGGCGACGATGGGACAGGAAAGTGCTAGGAGTGGGAAGGAAGCGGCCGTGGCCCTAATTAAGGTACAGCCCCAGCATTTGCCTGGTGTGAAAATGGGAAACCACGGAAAACCATTTTCAGGGCTGCCGACAGTGGGGTTGGAACCTACTATCTCCCGAATACTGGATACTGGCCGCACTTAAGTGACTGCAGCTATCGAGCTCGGTGATCCTGCAATCTAATACAATAAATGTTTACCATGCGCCTAAACATTCGAACACTCCAGACATCAATGGTAACCCTGTTCCACACGCTGGTGAAATACTGCAATGTCCGTGACGCCATGCCTGACCCCAAACTTAATCCTAAATACGAACTCCTTCCCCATGTTATATAGCTAATAACTAAAACAGGCGTTGTTCGTAAACCATCGATCGTAGGGCGTATGATCATAGGGATTTTTGTATTGTTTTGGGGTATTCTACGAGGATTGATTCAGAAACCATGGCAACTATTTATTTTCTCTCAAAGAAAGCTTCAACACAGGAAAAGTACTAAGTAAATTTGAAAATCTACAAGGACTTTTTTTTAAACTGAGATCACGCGGGGTAGGGATGCAGGAATCTTTGGTAAAGTAAAAAGAACAAACATGGAATTTTGATTTAATTGTTTTATTTGTTTTATGGTCGTGAAACTTGTATACAATCATTTATACGTATTGTACAAGCTGTCTGATTTTTTTACAAGTTGCTTTACGTCGCATCGACACAGGTAGGTCTTATGGCGAAGATGGGGTAGAAAAGGGCTAGGAGTGGGAAGGAAGCGAATGTGGGCTTAATTAAGGTACAGCCCCAACATTTGCCTAGTGTGAAAATGGGAAGCCACGTAAAAACATTTTCAGGGCTACCGACAACGGGGTTCGAACCCACTACCTCCCAAATGCAAGCTCGTAACCACACGGCCAACTCGCTCAGTACAAGCTGTTTGACATCGTTCAAAGTAAACTCCTAGGTTGTCCATGGTTCGTCACCATCGATGAGGAAGACGGAAAATACCATCGGCTTCATGAGATTCGTCAATGTGCGCTACCTCACGTCGAAATGCTCACACGATGTCTTGTTTGTTGGCAAAGCTACATCACTTTAGGAATAGGATCGAATTCACACGGACTAAGATGTACAAACACTATTCCACTTTGTTTACTTCCATTACGCACCGCTGTGTTCAGACCATTGACGTAGGGAGCGTGATCACGGTAAGTGCCTGGTTCCATGGCTAAATGGTTAGCGTGCTGGCCTTTGGTCATAGGGGTCCCGGGTTCGATCCCCGGCAGGGTCGGGAATTTTAACCTTATTTGCTTAATTTTGCTGGCACGGGGGATGGGTGTATGTGCCGTCTTCATTATAATTTCATCATCACGACGCACAAGTCGCCTATGGGAGTGAAATCAAAACACCTGCATCTGGCGAGCCGAACTTGTCCTCGGACACTCCCGGCACGAAAAGCCATACGCCATTTCATTTTTTACGGCAAGAGTGATGCGCCCATACCCCATCTGCCGGCAACATTACGAAGTTCGTGCTACGTACTTAGAAATGTATATACAGTAAAACCTGTCCTCAGCAGAAACCCAAGGGACCGGAAATTTGTTTCGCTGTATACAGGATTTCGATTTATAAAGGTGGTTAAAAGTAATATTAAAATCATAACTGCATACCTGCCTTAGATAATTCAGCAGTATATGTAGTAGTAGTAGTAGTAGTAGTAGTAGTAGTAGTAGTATTTATTCACTCATTATGTTGTTTACATATTTACAGGACTCTGTTACTTATATACATAACTCTTGTAATAACATTATTACTTGAGAAAAATTAATCTTGTAAATAAACCACGTATATTACAGAAGTAGTAGTATTATTATTAACATATTAATACTTAAAATAAATTGAACTTGTAACTATCTCTTGCACACATTAAATAAATTATTATTATTATTATTATAATTATTATACATAAAAAAATCACACCAACCTCAACAGAGTCGATATTGTGCGATAGGATATACAGTAATCACTTTAATAACACGCTAGTTCATCAGCTCTAACACGAGTAGGGGTGGACAGGGCTGGACCTCACGGCTGGCTCCAACCGTCGGCTGTCCTGAGAATGGTTTTTCGTGGTTTTCCAGTCTCCTGCACTAAGGCGAATGCCGGGACAGTTCCTAGTATAGGCCACGGCCGCCAACCCCCTCACCTTCTCCATGCATAACCTTCATCGTAACAAATTTCCCGGCCTGAGAGACGGCGTTACCGTCTAAGAGGCCCGCCTCCCACTTCAGGGAAGGAATGAAAACGTTTTTAGTAGCAGCTCTAACACAAATCTTGCTTACAACCTCCTCACATTGCGCAGTAGTACAGTATATACACTTTACACATTGCATGTTTTATAGAAATAACACCAGTACTAATAATGTCATTTACTTCTAGTAATCCAGAATAATTGTACGCCGGACACAACTATCCTTGCTAGTTCGGTTGTATGTACGGGCACAGCAAATAATGTCGAACAATTTCGCGTCACTTTTCGCTGGCGAAATATACTTAATGTTATTTACGACTGAAAGGGCATTTCGGTAGGACTTCAGTTTACAAAATCCATCTTCTTTATCGTTTTCGTTCTCGGATTCATCGCCATCAATTTCTGTTCCTTTCCTTGGAGGTGATGAGTGACGAATTCTTCGATGTTTACTAACGTCATCTCTGTCTCAACTTATAGATCGATGGCCATGTAATCTTCTGCACTGACATTACCATAATTACACTGTTCAAGAGTTTGTTGTAGCAATCAGTACCTCGGCCATCTTAGATCCATTTAGAATATACATGTTCTGAAAAGGACTAGGAAGGAATGTACATATCTATTCCGTCATTGTTGCAAAATTTTCTTCCGTTTCCGTGTCAGACAGGTTCCGCTAAATACAGGTAAACTTACATGAATATTAAACCATAATTCACTGGACTGGAAAAATTTTCTGATATGGTCACTTTTCCGGTTCATACAGGTTCCGCTACAGGCAGGTTTTACCTTATCACATTTTGGCATTGGCACCATTTCAGGAAATAAATAATCGTTGCCATGACTTCTATATCAACCCTCGTATATATCCCTCGATCACTTCCCACATGATTGGGAAGACCCTGTGCAGCCCCTCCAAAAACATTAAAACTCTATTTCCCCTTAAAACAATAACCAACCCAATACAGAATCAGCCTGCGCCAAAGTAAGTATCCTAGGAATTTCTTGTCCTAATTCTCCCTATCGAGGAAAAGGCAGGCAAGGGCATGATTCTGACCGCCTCGTCCTCATCTACTGTTGCATTTCAGAGTACCGGTATAATAATACTCATGCCGACTGAGCCGCAGCTCGATCCCACTCCTTTGAGTACAGAGAGACGAGCTCGCAACTAAGGTACGCAGCCTGTTTAACTATGTTCGTTTGAACAGCATGAAATTAAAATATTCAAAAAATAACAGCGTGTTAAATAATGGGAGAGCTTCCGCTATACTCCGAAGATCATTATGTGGCTGCGGGAGAGCGTATCTGACAATGCACTTCCTATCCATCATGTTCTTCAAGACCGGTCACGCCTCTCACTCATGTATGGATATACAGTCCATCAGAACAATTTTCTATGTGTTCATTTTCCTGTGCTTACGTGTTAAGAAAATCAACCTTATCGTACCGTACTGTAGGAATGTATGTTTGCATGACGTATTTAGGCACTCCTACAGTCTAATACGCTTAAGGTTAATTTTCCCTTGCACATTAGCATAGGAAAATGAACACAACGAAAATTGTTCTGATGGACTGAATTTCCATTAGGCCTATGCAGCTACGAGGCGCGACCAGTCTTAAGGAAAATAACGGATAGGAAGTGCATTGTCAGATACGCAGTATTGCTCCCGCAGCGACGATAACAGGACATGCTAAATCAGTCAATTATGGTCTATTTATAGTGACGTCTTACTCAACAACATAGGAGGGAAATGTTGGTTTTCTTCCTCTCAGCACAAATTGTTTAATAACTGTTATTGTAGTCGCGTCACTCTTAACACTTCTCTAATTATATCTTATTCATTCTTAACACGTACCTTCACAGGAAGCACTTGAACTTTGTACCATAACCAGGACAATGCGCATCAGATACTACAACGCGGTTAAAAGATCATTTGTTAGCGTTGATGTTAAATAATATTACTTGCTTTACGTCCCACTACCTACTTTTAACCGTTTTCAGAAATGTTGAAGTACCAGAATTGTGTCCTGTCAAAGTTATTTCACATGCCGGAAAATTTACCGACGCGAGGCTGATATATCTAAGGACCTTCGGAAAGCCAGTACACATGATTAGGTGGGACCAGAACTAATCCGCAATTATCGAAAATCCGGATAATCCGGAAAAATTAAAAACAAACAAATACAGTAGGCCTACATGGTATATAATCTGTTAACATAAGTTGTACCTTTTTTCAATTCTCCACAAAAATAAAAGAACACTTTTCTTACATTTACGACTCCTGTTTTATGCACTAAAATAATGGTATTTCTGTTTTACATTTGTATAGCGTTTGCGTCCGACTCCATGGCTAAATGGTTAGCGTGCTGGCCTTTGGTCACAGGGGTCCCGGGTTCGATTCCCGGCAGGGTCGGGAATTTTAACCATAATTGGTTAATTTCGCTGGCACGAGGGCTGGGTGTATGTGTCGTCTTTATCATCATTTCATCCTCATCACGACGCGCAGGTCGCCTACGGGAGTCAATTCATAAAGAATTGCACCTGACGAGCCGAACTTGTCCTCGGACACTCCCGGCACTAAAAGCCTTACGCGATTTTATTTTTTCATAGCGTTTGCGCGCAACAGGATCACGAAGACGTTTTAGTAACAATAGGTCTGCCGGTGTGGTTTCAGTCTAGGATTCTAAATAGGCCATCAGTTTGTCCAGCTGCACTGCTGCCTCTCCATGAGTCACTGATTCTTCTGATGGAGCGCCGGTTTCATTTTCGAATTCACAATCAGTGAATTAGTAGTGCGTTGCATTCAGAAGAACGTGGGTTCGAATCCCACCTCGGCCGTCCTGGGAATGGTTTTCCACAGTTTCCCATTCTCAATTCTAGGCGAATGCCGGGACGGTACCTTTGACAGACCGTGGCCGAATTAATTCCATTTCCTGTCCTTCACTATCCTTGGCGGAAAAGACGTTCAAGAAGAGTCGATCCCGTAAAAGAAATTCTCAAAATCTCAAATTCGTTTTTGTAGTGTGTAGGTAGAGTCATCCCAAATAAGAAATGGTCATTAAGTACGTCATGAGACGTCCAGTGTCAACGGAAAACGTCGTTTTGTTTCTCACTGCAAACGAAATGTCGTATACGTGTAATTTCCTGTGCCCAGTCGAAAGAGTGACTTCAAATTAGTCTAGTGCAATATTCAGTTTAAGGATATTTAATCTCAATTACCCAAATTCTCGAAGTGGAAAAGAAGAAAAGCATTAAAAATTCTGCGAGATATGAAGATATTGTCTTTTCAGTATATAGTATCGAGTCCACTGAATATAACGATACTAGATGTGAAACAGTAACCATAGGCCAATGCAAAACGTTCCTAGGAGTTTTGGAAGAGAATTATCTGGAAAATGCTGAAAATGCTAAATTTGATGAGTCTAGTTTTCTGTACATTTCTGGTTATGTAGGTTTTAAGCTTGCTGCAAATGTAGTAGTTCCTGCTGTGAATTTATACTTAATAGTAAGGGCTGTCAAAATGAGTACGGTATTTTCAGAGAATGAACACGGGAGAACTTTCGGTGCCGCCTGATATTATTTTGTGGATCGGAAAACATGTAGTGGAAACTGCACAAACTTTTGTATCAGCGAAGTATGAAAGCATCCTTTAAAGAATGCAATAAAAACAATCAAAAATGTGTTGCTCAATAATTTTGGTGAGAAAAGAACCGAGTCTGTTGAAACGTATAACAACGAAAGGAACATGCGCGCTGTAACCTAAAGTAGCAAAGATGACGTTTGGAACACATGTTATTTCTGTTTAGAGGCCTACTAGTAGTAGTAGTAATAGTAGTAGTATTTCGTTTAGTGTTTTACCAACTCCTTAATGTTCTATCAAAGTTCTGAAGATGGAAATATGCGTGTAATATCGATTTCATTATGCAAAGAGAATCGTTATACGTCTCAAGATAATTTATAAAAAACACGGCATTCTGGTTAGTTTCCATTGCCACCAATACATAAAATAATATTCCACGGTACAAAGGGCGCGTGGCTTTTCGTTCCGTCACAACACGTCAGGCGACTGCTAAGACGTCGCTGGTTCGAACGCCGTGGCCTATGATAGAGCGCAAGTCTATGCCTTCTGATCGCAGTAGGCCAGATAGGTGCTTTATTTTGTTCATGATGAATGCTAATCGTTAACATTCAATGTTAAGCAGTGGCAACTCAGCTTAAGACAGCCGTCTTCATGGCTATGAAACCTATTTAGAATGAGGACTTTACAGAGCTATGTTAGCAGAAGTAGACCATGCACAAAGCTGCAGGCAGTCATTAGGTACGGACTATTTCAGGCCGAGGTTCTCACGACAATGCTGGGAACATTTCAACCGAAGAAAACATGAGTGGCCTAAATTACTGAAATATTTCACGCTCTCTTATTACAAGCTTTAAAATTTCCCGACCCTGTATATACAAACACTCACATAATGAAGAACACACAATACGAGTATAAGCCAATTTTTCAAAAAGGAAACAGGGCGTTAAATGTTTACTCTAGTAAAATAATAATAATACTAATAACAATAATAATAATAATAATAATAATAATAATAATAATAATAATAACTTTCACCAGAGAAAATAGTGTAATAATAATTTCTTGTAGCTATTACTAGCCTTGTGAAGCCCTTGTATGGCAGACCCTCCGAGGAGGTTGGGCGGATCTGCCGTGTGTAGGAAACAGCGTTTTGTGTGTGGTGTCTGAGTTGATGAGTTGCAGAGATGTTGGGGGCAACGTAAACATCCAGTTCCCGATACAAGGGAATTACGCATTTCAGATTAAAACTCCCGACCCGACCCGACCCGGAACTGAATCCTCTGAAACGAAGGCCACTGCGCTAACCCTTCAGCTTGGAACCACCGGACTTGTCCACGTCTTGAGATGGTGCAGCTCCTTTCCGAAACACCCCCAATGGGATGAGCTCTCCGTGTACCATTTAACCACATACCAGCCCTACTGCCACTCTTAAGTCTCTGATAATACCGGGAATCGAATCCGGGCCTCCCAAGACGGCAGTTAATAGCGCTAACCGTTACGCTACTGAGGAGGACTGCTATAAGGCGAAAAGGATTGTGAACGCCGTAAGATTTCGGAATAAGTGTCATTAAGTTGAGCACGTGCGTACTTCTCTCTCTCTCTCTCTCTCTCTCTCTCTCTCTCCCGATCCTTTTAACAGACTGTCCAGGTTCCTCTGCGGATCCGTAGCAGTATCGACCTCCGGGTACCCGCAGTTTTACTGAGCTGCACCGATGGTCAGAACCATCCCTTTACAGCCTGTCCAGATTGTCTGAACTTCATCCTCTCTTTAAAGCCCCATAAAATGTATAACTACTGAAGAACTTTTTCTCTGTTAGTCTGCGCACGTGCTGGTTGTTGGCGACAAAACCCACTGGTCTAACTCTAAAGCACGTCAGAGAAGAATAACATAACATAGCGCCTTTGGAAGGAAGAGTGTGCGCGCTTTTTTGTGTCAGACTAAATAGGTCTATCTAAATACCGTAAACATGTTTTGAATGAAGTGTTCTCTGGATATCTTAGTCCCCACCCCCTACATTATCTAATTATTGACACAAAATTGATCACCGGTGCAAATAAATTATTTTTGCAGTCGATGGATGGTGGAACCTTCCAAATTCCTCCGACAATCGGTGCAACTCAACATACGCCATACCGGGCGAGTTGGCCGTGCGGTTAGGGTAGCGCAGCTGTGAGCTTGCATCCGTGAGATAGTGGGTTCGAAACCCACTGTCGGCAGCTCTGAAGATGGTTTTTCGTGGTTTTCCATTTTCACACCAGGCAAATGCGTGGCCTTAATGAAGGCCACGGCCGCTTCCTTCCCTTTCCCAGGCCTTTCCTGTCCATTGTCGCCATAAGACCCATCTGTAACGATGCGACGTAAAGCAAATAGTGAAAAGGAAAGACATACTCCGCATACCAAGGTCGCAGGTTCAAACCCGATAGAGGAAATAGGATTTTTGAAAGGCGGAAAAACATCCATTCGCCAGTCCACATCTTATCTCGAAACCCATTACCAGGTTAGGCTGGTTTCCTTCACTCCGAATACCTACTATGTAGAGACGTACTGGAAATCTGTTGATGTTCAAAGCATTGTGTCGGTAGATGTAATGGCACGTGCAAGAACTCCAGCGGGACCAAATTCTGGCTCCTCGGCGTCTCCGAGAACACTAAAAGTAGTTAGCGCAATGACATTATGTTCAAATCAAGTGAACCATTCTCCCTTTGTCGAAAAACGTCAGTCGTTCACCTAAGGTACGAAAGTAGAAACTGTGACCGTCGTCGAATCTCGAACCTGAACTGCCCGCTCTCTTGGCGGGCACCATCACCGTTCCTTATTATTAAATTTTTCTTGCTATTTTGCTTTACGTCGCACCGACACAGATATGTCTTATGACGACGATGGGATAGGAAAGGCCTAGGAATTGGAAGGAAGCGGCCATGGCCTTAATTAAGGTACAGCCCCGGCATTTACCTGGTGTGAAAATGGGAAACCACGGAAAACCATCTTTAGGGCTGCCGACAGTGGGGCTCGAACCCACTATCTCCCGATTACTGGATACTGGCCGCACTTAAGCGACTGCAGCTATCGAGCTCGGTACCTTCACCGTTCCGTTAGGAACAACCACAAACTCCACGTCTGTTATGTCACTTGCTAGCGGCCAAGTCATTCATCTCCAACACGTCCCCGTTTATGATGCTATCTACTAGCGGAGCAACAGAGTACCATAAACATGCCGCAACTACAAATTTTGTAAGGGTTAACGAGAGATCATGATGTCGTGCAATAATTTAGAGTAAAACTGAATAACATTTGCAAGCAGCTCCAAAAAAAGAAAGCCGGAAATAGACGGTGAGACCTAAAGATACGCATGTGATATGGGTGCAAAACAAAGAGAAAACTGAAGTCGTTGTCTTACTAGCGGCTAGAGGTATCATTCCGGTGTAGTTTTAAATCAGGTTGTAATGGGCCTGTACAGTGTGTTCCCAAACATGTGGTGGGAAGTAATCGGGGCATGGATAGTGCAAAACTACTCCGCAGTCTGTTTCCAGTCATTCGACCGGGTCAGGAATGGAATGAATGAAATGAAATGAATGAAGCCCCTAATACTAAACTGTTTTCATCCATACCGTCTCTCAGGCCAGGAGTTGGAGGCCGTGGCCTATACTATCAAATGTCCCGGAATTGCCTTAGTGCAGGAGAATTAAAAACCACAGAAAAACATTTTCAGGACAGCCGGCGGTGGGATCCACCCCCCTCCGTCTCCCGAATACTGAGTCGTAGAGCCACAGTAGAGCCGTGGCCACCGTCCTCTGCTCGGTTGGTCAGGCGGAGTGCAGAGCTGTCAGCCCACGGACCAGCCTGGTCACTTATAGGCCGCAGCGCCGAAGCCTACTCTGCAATCGCCGACCAAAAATATCCCTACGAATACGCGTACTATGGTCGACCGTTTACTAGTTATGCAGGTTTATGTTACCAGCTGGAATGGAGGGAATATCTTGTATTAATTTTCAAGTCTGGAACGTACCTTTAAGTCTCGTATCATTTAAGCCACCAATAATTACGAGTTCGATGATGTCTGCTCTTCCTCCATGGTCAAAATAACGTTAGAATTCTGCCACGTATAACGTCATATACGGTTCCCAGCAGCACTGGAAAATATACTGTTCAGCAACAGAAAGGCCATCAAACTTTTAATACATTTTGAGCATTTGTTGTACAGAACCATGGCTAGAACTACTGCCAGTTAGGACTATTATCAATAATTCCAGTACAACTCATTGGAAAGTATGTAACTCGTAAGACGTACGTTCACAGAGATTTTTATTGTTGTTCTGGGGTGTACTATGTACGTCCTTATTATTTCCCACATTTTTAGAACATTCTGTATATTTATGAAATAGTATTAAGAAATTACCCCAGCAATAAAAAAAGCAAGCAAAGTCACCTCCGTACAGGCCATGAAGGCCCTTGGAGCGGTGAAAGGTAAAGGCTTCCACTATCCGTAACTTCGGACCGTGATGGGTTAGAGTGGTTAGCTCTACGCCCGGCCGCCTTTGCCCCAGGGAATTAACCTGGTACTCATTTCTGGAGTAGGCTAAGTGAACCTCAGGACCATTTGCACCTCCGGAAGTGGAAATCTCGTTTCTTCAATTTTTCGACTTCCTGAAGGGGAATCTAACCCACGCCCTTCCGGGTGAACTGAGCACGCCTTTATCGCCTCGGCCAGGCAGCCTCTCCAGCAATAAAAATAAACTATTATTATAAATAGATTTGGCCAACTATGTACCACGTAAATATTTCTTTATGATTTCAGTTTTATTTGGCGCCAGTATTCCTTCATTCTATTGCTTGCAAAATCTTTCCTTTCATCCCCCCAATGTTGTTTCTTCTTGGTCGCTATTTCCCGTTCCTGGAACCCCTCAAATGAGAAGCTTATTTCCAAAAGGTACCAAATCCAAAAGTTAAATTTTACAGGAGAGAGGAGAAAACGCTCAGAATGAAAGATTTCATCCGAAAATTCATGTTAGCACGTTTATTGTGTACAGATAGAATAAATGCATTAGGCCCCCTACTATACAAAGCATTTCTGTTAAAACCTTTCCAGTTTAAGAAAAACGTAAGGAAAAAAGTTGAATCTGGTACTTTTTGGCACCGAAACTCTAAATACTTCCATATGAAAGTCATAAATTTCACTGCAGTCATCAGTGTTTAAACCGGCTGTATTTACACTGACTGACAGAGCAAATGCAACACCAAGAAGGAGTGGTCAGAACTTTATGCCAATTGCAGGGTAGACTGACGTCACTGAGGTATGCTCATGATGTGAAATGCGCCACTGTGCTGCGCACGTAGCGAACGATAAATGGGACACGGCGTTGGCGAATGGCCCACTTCGTACCGTGATTTCTCAGCCGACAGTCATTGTAGAACGTGTTGTCGTGTGCCACAGGACACGTGTATAGCTAAGAATGCCAAGCCGCCGTCAACGGAGGCATTTCCAGCAGACAGACGACTTTACGAGGGGTATGGTGATCGGGCTGAGAAGGGCAGGTTGGTCGCTTCGTCAAATCGCAGCCGATACCCATAGGGATGTGTCCACGGTGCAGCGCCTGTGGCGAAGATGGTTGGCGCAGGGACATGTGGCACGTGCGAGGGGTCCAGGCGCAGCCCGAGTGACGTCAGCACGCGAGGATCGGCGCATCCGCCGCCAAGCGGTGGCAGCCCCGCACGCCACGTCAACCGCCATTCTTCAGCATGTGCAAGACACCCTGGCTGTTCCAATATCGACCAGAACAATTTCCCGTCGATTGGTTGAAGGAGGCCTGCACTCCCGGCGTCCGCTCAGAAGACTACCATTGACTCCACAGCATAGACGTGGACGCCTGGCACGGTGCCGGGCTAGAGCGACTTGGATGAGGGAATTGCGGAACGTCGTGTTCTCCGATAAGTCACGCTTCTGTTCTGTCAGTGATAGTCACCGCAGACGAGTGTGGCGTCGGCGTGGAGAAAGGTCAAATCCGGCAGTAACTGTGGAGCGCCCTACCGCTAGACAACGCGGCATCATGGTTTGGGGCGCTATTGTGTATGATTCCACGTCACCTCTAGTGCGTATTCAAGGCACGTTAAATGCCCACCGCTACGTGCAGCATGTGCTGCGGCCGGTGGCACTCCCGTACCTTCAGGGGCTGCCCAATGCTCTGTTTCAGCAGGATAATGCCCGCCCACACACTGCTCGCATCTCCCAACAGGCTCTACGAGGTGTACAGATGCTTCCGTGGCCAGCGTACTCTCCGGATCTCTCACCAATCGAACACGTGTGGGATCTCATTGGACGCCGTTTGCAAACTCTGCCCCAGCCTCGTACGGACGACCAACTGTGGCAAATGGTTGACAGAGAATGGAGAACCATCCCTCAGGACACCATCCGCACTCTTATTGACTCTGTACCTCGACGTGTTTCTGCGTGCATCGCCGCTCGCGGTGGTCCTACATCCTACTGAGTCGATGCCGTGCGCATTGTGTAACCTGCATATCGGTTTGAAATAAACATCAATTATTCGTCCGTGCCGTCTCTGTTTTTTTCCCAACTTTCATCCCTTTCGAACCACTCCTTCTTGGTGTTGCATTTGCTCTGTCAGTCAGTGTAAATATGCTATGATCGAAATTAAGTCATTTACAGTAAAGGCAACGATTAGTTAAATAATATTAAATGAAGTCATAGAACACAACAATGTAAATTACACGAAGTGTTTTTGTTTCTAATGGTCACATGCCCTGGAAAAAACTTCTCATTGGCTGCATGTATACATTATGTTTTGGCCAATTCACCCAGTGGGAACTGGTACTGACTGGCATGAAATGTGATGTTAAACGCCCTGTTTGACATGGATTGAGGCTGTTTTTAAGATTTATTTTTCTTTCACTTTATGGAGCTTCCTACCGACATATGTCTTCCATCATCTAACATTTGAATTTTGTGGATTCGGTACCTTTTGAAAATAAGCTTCTCAAATATCTGTATCTTGTTTCTAAATGTGGTTCTGTCGTGGAAGTTTTTTATTTTTATGTTCATTTTATGCTGTCCTCCTTGTTGTTAACAAACCGTTTTACAAATAAGTTGTCTTTTCTATTGGACTTGTTAAAATGGTTGATTTTTAGCTTTTCTACTTTACGCTGCGCCGACACAGATAGGTCTTATGGGGACGATGGGATAGAAAAGGGCTAGGAGTGGGAAAGAAGCGGCCGTGGCCTTGATTAAGGTATAGCCCCAGCATTTGCCCGGAGTGAAAACGGCAAAACCACGGAAAACCATATTCACAGTTACCGATAGGTTTTTATTTTTTTAGCGAGCATGTCGTGGCTAATTCTCGAAATGTGTCCGAAAAATGTAATCCTTTTTTGAACGACGACTGATAACCTGTCGTACGTTTTGTACAATTCTCGGTTGCTGCGTAATCGGTGTCGGCGCATTTTCTGGGTCCGAGGATTCTTCTTAAGATTTTCTTCCTGTCTTCTCGATTTCTTCGATGTCTTTTCTGGTTGTTAATCAAAGGCTATGTCCTACGCGGAGTGTCCAGCGTGCGCGTGCTTCCACGCGCTACTTGTTTACCGGCTTCCATGTGTCCATTGTCGTAGCTACCAGACTAGTAACACGATTACAACTGGAAAGAAAGCAAGAGTTTTGTTTCTCATGGAGTACAGTGTGTTGAAAACTAAGTTAAGTGGGAATACGAGGCAAAGCAAGCATTATATATTCACAGGTCGGCATCAGTTAGGGGAGTTCTATAACCTCTGTAATAAGCTGAAAGCTGGCCCCAACACATTTTTTGAATATTGCAGAATCTTACCTTCAACGTTCGATTATATAGTGGCAGTTATTGGATCACATTTTTTGCTTATGTTCGTTTTGGTTTAATCATCAGTTGAGTGATATCACTGACTTCTATATAATGCACACCTCCTTGTGCCAACATAAATTAAATGTAATTTTTACTTACCGCTAATTCCAAGAATGCGAGAAACGGTGTTCCACTCCTTATCAACCATGTCTCTGTTCTGGTAGCTTTCAGTTGTACTGCCCCAGAAATGAGAGCCTCTCATGTTGAAATAATGCTAACACGCTGCCGACTATACAATCGTAGACAAACTTGTTTGGAAGCTGCTTCCTACGATACCTCAGAAGCACGCACGCGAGATCGCTCAAAAGCCGTACACACACATGCGTGTGTGTTTGCCCGCGTAAAGCAGATCGCGCGTGGAATCTCCTGCAATAGCGTGCACGTTGGACATAGCCTGAGCCATTCTGAAGCGTATAGGTACTCTGGTTGGATCGCTCTCTGATAGCGTCTTAGCTTAGTCTTAATTGAGATTGCTTTCTTGTTCAGTGTGCTCTTCGTAAGGTGGAACGTAGGCTTTTTTTCCCCCCTGGTTTATATTTTTATCGAATCCGCTGGGTTGTAATCTCACTAAGGTATTTTTATTATTATTATTATTATTATTATTATTATTATTATTATCACCACCAATTTTGGCCATCTAAGTAACCCTGTGCATTCATCTTCACCCTTTCTTTTCTTGACTTCCAAGAAGTCTTCATCCTTTCACTTTGCTGTTTCCTCCTCTCTTGTGTCCAGATGTCCTCTTCTCCTTCTCCTGGAAACCCTTGACATTTTGCATCAAACTTCTCAAAGTTGTTCTTGTATTACGTCAATTGTTATTCCAATGTCTGTCATATCTTTACTTTATTCGTTGGATCCACTGGTTGCCATTCTTGCTCTTGCAGAGGTAGCATGCCTGTCCGTTAGTCCAAGGCCCTGAGTTCATTTCCAGGCCAATTCATGGATTTTAATTCTGGACTGAGTAGAACGAGATTCACTTGATAAGAGAATTTCTCAAGCTCTTATTTACATGAAGAAAACGCACAGTGAGATGATGCTACTGACCTAATATACAGTACATAGAACACCGCTTGCCATGGTTACAATGGTGCCGGGAAATTGACGACGCTAATTCCAGACAGAGCCCCACTCGAAAAACGCGTCCATGTTAACGTGAAGAAACAGAAAAGGGAGTCACGAAGGCATGTGGAAATTAAATATTTCCTCGACCTCGGGTGACCTAATATCGCCGAGCTACAAGAAAGTCAAGGTTGGTGTATAAGAACCTTGGAAGAAAGTTAAATGCGGTAATAATAATAATAATAATAATAATAATAATAATAATAATAATAATAATGTGCAGGCATTTTAATTTGACGCCATCTGGCTGCCTGTTCGTCAGTTTTAGTGTAGGCCTACTAGATGAGAGAGTAAACCGAAACTCTCTTGGGCGTCTATGGCTGAGTTTGAATTTTGTCGGATGAACATCAAATGTGTTACCAGAGATCTTACATGCCGACCTCGTACGACATAGAGTGTCGAATGGACTTTTCCCCGCCCTTCAAAAATGTGACTACCTTTGCCAGGTTTGAACCCGCGATCTTGGGATCCGGAGGCAGACACTCTAAAACTGATCCTGTTATATGCGGTGGCCGACAATACCGTGAGACTATACAAGTGATCAACAATACCATAACACTGACTGTTCTTAACTGAAATTGAGCTCTCTCTCTCTCTCTCTCTCTCTCTTCGGCTGCCACTCATCTCCGACAGATGTCATTACCATTGCAATAGTACAAATTAATCATCTGTTTTGTTATTATTAGAAACATCCGTTTAACTGCCGATCTCTAAAAATAAAATCGTAACGACCGTGTGTCTGTGGATTGACTATTTTGGCGACATTTTCATTCAGTTATCATTACAGCTGTTGGCAGAACTATGAGGATCAAACCACCCTTCGAATTGAATACCCAACATACGTAAGTCCGTTTCAGGTGTAATAATGACCATCTGCATATATTTTAGGTTTGGCGCCTGTTTGTCTGAGTTCTTATAACTTGAAAGCTACTGGATATATTTCTACCAAACATCATATTTAGAATCCACCTGTCCTTGAGTAGGTTTTAGGGCCGACTGACTGGGGGTATATACGAAACCGAAAGCATGATTTTGCACTCCTACAAAATTTACACAGCCAAACTGAATGGGATTCTACCTACGTTAATGGAAATCAATGCCTATAATTTTTTGCCATGTGCATCATTTCAATACGAGAATTCATAGTTCGAACGGACGTTTTTTTTTTCTTTTTAGCTTTTTGGTCGATTTGTCTGTTCGATTGTTTGTTGAGTTCTTATAACTGAGAAACTACTCTATATATATTTCTACCAAATTTTATACCTGTCCTTTGATAGGTATTAGGGTCAATATTATTTCTAATAATAATAATAATAATAATAATAATAATAATAATAATAATAATAATAATAATAATAATTGCTTTACGTCCCACTAACTACTTTTACAGTTTTCGGAGACGCCGATATTATTTCTAAATCCCGAATTGGTTTGGGGGTTTATAGGGAGTCGAAACAGTGATTTTATCCTCTCACAAAATATACACGAGCAACATTAATGGAAATACATTTCTTAAAAAAAACCGTTTTTCTCAAGTGCACATTTTCGATAGGAGGATAACAAGAGAGTTATCAGTAATGGACCGTTTTACAGGCTCTCATTTTATTTGTGGTTGGGTTAAATGGTTTAACTAAACAGCCATTTTATTATTTTCGATAGAACAGATCGTCAACGACTGGTTTCATGAGTCTTCAGCCACGGTGCCACTCCCTGTTTCGGATGAACAACAACATGTAACCGAGAAATGGGGAGAATTACGCACAACTGCGGACCAGGAACTGTATCGTTCAATAAACTCTGTGATCTACCGCATTCTGTCTCGACTTTGTTCAGCTTTATCGTACTGCACGTTACTGCCACGTATTTTCGTAGAAGAATATCAGTTTGACATGCCGTATTAAACGTTTGAACACAGGCACGTAACTTCGCATAAATTCATGAAGGAATCGCGAAATCGATTACCAATTCCCGTGCGAAGAACGGGTACATAATTATGCTAGTTATCGTATAAAATAGTAGAGTGCTGGGATTTTGTACTGAGGAGAAGTTTCTCAACGCGCCAACAGACCTATTGACACAAATCTTGTATTTAATCAATCTCAAATGCTGGTTGACTGTGGTGATATTAAATTACACAACCTTGAACACGCGAGGGGAGTGCTTAAGAAGCTGCCGCTTCACAACCAGCGTGTATGTCTTCCGGGAATGCTGTCTTTCGTCTATCCTATCCGATCTCCCGTGCTCAAATTTTTCTCCTCTTCCGACCAGACAAAATTAGGTTTTCGAGGCTTGAAGAGCCCTGCTTTCCCGCCTATTCTCTTTCATTAACCCAGGCATGATAAACTGTTCTACCGTGACTGGTTTGATAGCTCTCCTGTAATCCATGCAACACAGTGAAAGGTGCGACAAGAAGATCGCATGTTGTGATGGCTGTGTTCGAAACAATACAAAAACAAATATTCAAAGAATTATGGATTCAAATCAAGAGCCACGGTGGCTTAGGCGGCAGTGCGTCGGCCTCTCACCACTGACTTCCGTGGTTCAAATCCCGTTCACACCATGAGAGATCTGTGCTGGACAGAGCAGAGGTGGGACATTTTTCTCCAGGTTTTCCCTGTCACTTTCCATTCCAACAAAACTCTCCCATATCATTTCATCTGTCAGTCATTAATCATTGCCCCAGAGAAAGGCGACAGGCTTCGGGAGCCGGCACAATTTCTCGCCGCTAGATGGGGCTTCATTCGTTCCATCCCTGACCCGGTCGAATGACTCGAAACAGGCTATGGACATGGATTCAAAACAATCGAAACAAAATAAGTGATATCGTAATTTCTTTCTTTCTTAATCTGTTTACCCTCCAGGGTTGGTTCTTCCCTCGGATTCAGCGACGGATCCTACCTCTACTCCCTCAAGGACAGTATCCTGGAGCGCGAGACTTCGGGTTGGGGGAATACAACTGGAGGATGACCAGTACCTCGCCCAGTCGGCCTCGCCTGTTATGCTGAACAAGGGCCTTGTTGGGGGATGTGAAGACTGGAAGGGATAGACAAGGAAGAGGGAAGAAAGCGGCCATGGTCTTAAGTTAGGTACCATCCCGGTAATTGCCTGGAGGAGAAGTTGGAAACCACAGAAAACCACTTCTAGGATGACTGAGGTGGGAATCAAACCCCCCTCAACTCAGTTGATCTCCCGAGGCTGAGTGGACCCCGTTCCAGCCCTCGTACCAGTTTTCAAATTTCGTGGCAGAGCCGGGAATCGAACCCAGGCCTCCGGGGTGGCAGCTAATCACTCTAATCACTACATCATAGGCGCGGACTCTATCATAATACATGAAAGAGAAAATTGAATTATTTCGTGTTTAATTTATTTATTTGTTTATTTATATACCGCGTGGAATGACCCCGCGTGTTAATGAGCTACGGGTAAGGAGCCACGCTCTGCATTCAGGAGACGAATGGGTTCGAACCCCGCCGTCCGCTGTCTTGAGAATTGTATTCTGTGGTTTCCTATTTCAACTCGTGGCAAATGTCGGTATGATACCTTACTTAAGGCCACGACCTCTCATGCAGCCCCTACAATTACATCTATATCCACAGAGAATATCCTCGCACAGCGGTACATGTAGTAGTTCACCCTCTCGGACACACTCTGCACTAAAAGCTAAACACCAAAGGTAATAGTTGTCATCCTTTACTTGTTTTAAGTAACTTAATGTACTGAATATGTTATTTGGTACTTGGTGACGAAGTCAAGGGAAAGTTGGGGCTCATGCTTTTCATTTGTCTCGGAGCTATGAATGTATGTTGGGGGCCCCGGATAAGCATTCCTGTTAATGTTTTCAATGGGCATCCGAAATTTCTCATGAGAAACTCAACCAGAAATCGGTTAAGCAATATGTTAGATATTTGAAAAGTAATTCACATCGTTGACAGACTTTCTGAATATAACAAAATATGCACCGTCAAAACTTATTCTTTGTTAATCAGAATTCTACGAGAGAAGATATAAATCGCCATTGTTTTAAGAACTGATGAACTCTAGTCTGTTGACAGACTTCGCAAAAGTGTAAAAGAACCTAACCATAACAGCTGCGTCTTTGAGGGAAGGTCTATGCATCCAATAGAAGGGGCATCTAGTTTACATTCCTCAGACCATTGTCCTTAATTGTTTTCAATGGCTAATCTGAATTCCTCAAAAGAAACTCGACCAGAGATTGGTTAAAGGGATCAATGCAGTCACTGTCGTTAGATACATTAAGATTCACAAGCAAACAGTAATTACCAAGAAACGTAACGGGACAGGTATTTCTAAATACAGATCAACCTGCAATTTATGCGTAGAAATTTAACCACATAGGCACATTTCATATGAACGTGCTTCAATAAAAAGGGCGGAGTTCAACACGGCACTGAACAATGAACGCTGCGAGTTCACGAGATCATACTAATATTATTATTTTGGTCGCCAACTAGCTCGATATAATTGGGGAACAAATTTAAAATAAGTTCGGTCACGAAAATATGCACCAAAAATAAAGTTCAGGCAAAAAATATGTTCATGAGGTCAGTAGTGTAATTCTTAAGTTTAAATTTCACTTCAAAGCGTGGATTACAAACATTATATCAATATTGTGGGTCGGATCCTCGGAAGTACTTGACTTTTACATAGATGTTAAAATCTTGGCAGATGCAAACATGAAACTTCATGGAACATACTGCTCATGCTTCGAGATGAATAGGGTAACTCCGTCCACCATCGTCGCCTCCTCCTCATTATTATTATTATTATTATTATTATTATTATTATTATTATTATTATTACACAAGGACCTCGTTTATCCGGCCCTCATTAATCCGGATCTCCGGTTTATCCGGATCGAAAATAATAAAAACTTATTTTTACTTGTACAGTATTTCTTTTACGCGGTCGATTCTTCTTGAATGTCTCTCCGCCAAGGTTAAGGACAGTAATTGGAAAAAAGTCGGCCGCGGTCTATCAAAGGTATCGTCTCGGCATTTGCCTGGAACTGAGAATGGGAAACCGTGGACTCTTCTGAGTTCCTTGACACATTTGCACACATTCCTGAATGCTCCGACGCAGATGTGAACGACGTAAATGACTTGTTGAAAAATGACTGTAATTCAGGCTACGGCATAATGACAGATGAATAAATGATTGCCTCTTGTTCCTCGGAAGGGAATGACAGAAGGGATGGTGAATTAGAAGATGAAACCGGCGCTCCATCAGAAGAAACAATGACTCATGGAGATGCAACATTGCAGATGGCCTATTTAGGATCCCAGACTGAAACCACACCGGCAGAACTGATGTTAGTAAAACGTCCTCGTGATAGTGCTGCGCGCAAACGCTATACAAATATAAAACAGAAAAAGCTCACACATTACTTAACAGAGTCGTAAATGTGAGGAAAGTGTTCTTATATTTGTTGTATAAATAAAGAAAGGTATTACTGTACAATACAATTACCTTAATATATAACATGTACTGTATTTGTTTTTTTAGTTTTTCCGGATTCTCCGGATTTTCGATAATCCGGATCAGTTCCGGTCCCACTTAATCCGGATAAACGGGGTTCTTGTGTATTATTGTACAATTTCATTATAGACTGTTATGCCTAACAGCGGTCAGTCTGCTTTATTAAACACCTCCGCATTCCTCTATTATTGTAACTAGCTCTTTGGCCACATTTGGTTCCATGCCCCTTATTTTTATATCATTAGAAACTGAGTCCAACCATCGTCGTCTTGATCTCCCTCTACTTCTCTTACCCTCCACTATTTTCCTAGGTAACATGTCCTCCTCCATTCGCCTCACATGACCCGACTAACGAAGCCGGTTTGTGTGTACAGCTTTATCAATCGAGTTCATTCCTAACTTAGCCTATATCTTCTCATTCCGAGTATTCTCCTGCCATTGTTTCCACCTGTTTGTACAGCTGGTTATGACATTATCAAAGAAATATGTCAAAGATCTTTTGTAAAATATATTTTATGAAATATATGATAGTGTAATGGAGGATTATTTTATAAAATGTCCTTTTATAAAATTTATTTTGTAAAATATTTGATATGTTAAATCCAAAATGGCGGATCGTAAGTTCAATTGGAACAAAACTGCTTATTTCCGAGTATGAAATGTTGTACGACACAAGACACCGGGAATATAAAAATGTACATTTAAGACAGCAAGTGTATTTAAGCATAGCGGAGGCGATAAATACTGTACAGGAAGGGTGCACAATTTTGGACGTGGAAAAAAAAAATGAATGGATAACATAGCCAGTATTTGGCTGAAAAACTAAAATTGAAAATAATGTTTAAACTATACATTATATTTCTTCCAATTCATTTAATTTTGATCATTGTAAGCGACTTCTTTTTTTCTTTAATAAGCCACGTGAGATAACCCAAAACAATGTGGGTTTTAAACTTGTAGTATGAACAAGCTGACAGCTGTAGAACGTGTGGTGTTCTCTCCTGTGATGGCTTAATTTAAAACATGTCGGTACATTTTATGATAATTTTTGTCATTACAATACAAGTAAAATCTAATAGTAGCCAAACGTGCACACAATAAATAAATTTACATATACCCCTGCTACCATTACAGCACGTACAAAGTCTCCACTACTTGCTGTGGTGCTATACTAACTGGTTAGCCGAGACGAACTACTTTTTGTGCGTATTTCCGCTAATAATTTTGTTGATAATTAAAAGAAAATAAAGGAAAGAATTAGCTGATAAGACATACGGGCTTGTAGAAATTGCTCTTTTAATTAATTCCTATAATTCCTAGTTTCAGCCGGCAAAAATGCGAATAAGTAAGTAAACTCGTGTCCTCATCCCGAGGTGATGCAGCTCTTTTCAGGCACATCCCCAATGGAGGTGAGCTATATGTACCATTTTAACCATATACCAGCCCTCCTGCCATTCTTAATTTTCTGGCAGTACCGGGAATCGAACCTGGGTCTCCAAGGACGACAGCTAATAACATTGATCGTTAGGCTACGGAGGCGGGCTGAAATGCGAATACAAATGTAATATATTCACCAAAAAGTGGGGTGGGGGGGCACTGCCTATCACACCCCCCTCCCTAATCACCGCTACTGTGCATATACCATCTTCCACTCAGAAGTTTGTGGGAACTGCTTGGTTGACTCGGACAGCCGCTGTGTTGCTCTGATCAAGACTCCGATAGAACGTAACCTTTTGACTTTGAAGATACCATCCAATAAACGATAAATTACAGTACAATTGCCGCCTTTGAACATTTAGTCACTTTTAGGTTGGATTGGACTAGCATCTTTGATGGAGTTCGCGTTCAATGTTCCCTGCATTACTTACCCTTTACACAACATTACCGTACAAAATAGTGACGATAAATCTGGACTGAAGCTCAGGCGGTAGATCGCTGGCATCCTGGTCCAAATCAATTGGTTCCATCCCGAAATTAAATCAAACTAGGGGTCTAAAACTGAAATTTAAACCTAAAATATAAAATAGAAAACAGAAGGACTACGGTCTTTTCAATTAGCACAGCTTCTCATTGTCAATGTAATTTCAATTTTCATTTTGATTTAAGCATTTCAATTAGAATCTACAGTGCTTATTCGTACTTGACTGAACTATGCTAATGTACAAGTTTTTTCTTTTTTTCTTTTTTTTTTGCTATTACTTTACGTCGCACTGACACAGATATGTCTTATGACGACGATGGGATAGGAAAGGCCTAGGAAGTGGAAGGAAGCGGCCGTGGCCTTAAGGTACAGCCCCGGCATTTGCCTGGGGTGAAAATGGGAAAACACGGAAAACCATCTTCAGGGGTGCCGACAATGGGGCTCGAACCCACTATCTCCCGATTACTGGATGCTGGCCGCACTTAAGCGACTGCAGCTATCGAGTTCGGTGTACAAGTTGTTTTAACATTTAGCTATTTAGGGTGTTGATCAAAAGAATTACGCACTGAAGAACGCTTCAAAAAGAGCGAAACAGGTATGTTTTAAAATAAATAATGTTTACTGATTAGCCGTCATAATATTAACTTTTATTTAAGATTGAACAGTACTTTCGTTTTCTATACACCTATATTAACTGCAAGGGGTCAACATCGAGATCATCAGCTCCAAAGTGGAGCATAGAATCCTGAATATTAAAATTATGTAAAACCAAGGGACGAAAATAGACGGAACATTTCCTGACAGAATATCGCATTTATCACTAACACTCAGAACACCGGCTCACAGCTGTCACAATACAAGCACTGCTGAGGTATCTGCAATTTACGCGAGTACAGTTTCCGTTGACAAACCATCAAACACCAATAAGCTTTCAAAACGACTTTTCCTCCCTTCAAACCAGCTCCCATTACGTTATTTTTTTAATTACATTATTTTGTAACTTAACTAGACCACAATAATAAATCTGCTAAGACAGGTTGAGGTTCAGGACCTACGACAACAATGTTCATCAATTTTTAATAACTATACAACGGATAATACGATAAAAGAATTTTACATGTCGCGAAACGACCTAAGATATTTTAAGAGGATGAGAAGAAACAGAGAAAATATTCAGATTATCTGCCTTTTATTATGCAATGCCTTCTAACAGCAATGAAGTTGCAGACATATCGAAGGATGTACATAGGTAAAACAAACACATTCGCCGGAACATTTGGAGAAAGTCTCCGCTGATGAAAGTCAAACAAAAGCATGCATGAATATGCAAAGACAGGAAATGAAACCTAGAACCCTGTAATTATAAAAAGAAAAGTTAGTCCGCTGAAATTCATGAGGTCACATATCTTGGAGACAATCTCTTGAATGTAGCAGCGACAGGAAATCTACTTGTAGTCAAGAGACCGATATTACGGAGAAACTGCATACCCTTCGGCATAGAGCTAACAACTATACCCCACCATGTGCCCAGATTACGTATAGTTCCCAGGGCCCTCATGGCCTGTACGGAGATGACTTTGCTTTACTTTATATACCCTTTTACTACAAGTGCAAGGAAAGGTCCAACCGATTTCAGCGAGCTTCAATGTACGTGTTGGGGAGACACTCAAAAGTAACTTATTTCTAAGGGTTTAGGTCAATACGCTTTCGTTTTCGGAAAATTGAGGACAAATGTCATGACGCAGGATCCGCTTCGGACCAAGTGGAGGTGCGAGAACACTAAAAGGCGAACACATTTTACTTAAACATGTCAGGACCGCAAGCTAATAATTTCTGGAAAATTGATAAATCCCCCGATTAGTAGACATCGTCAAATACGTACAACACATTTACACGACTAACCACCACAAAAACTCGTAGTAGTGAATACAATCCCTTCCTAAAGGGCTGACGTTCGGAAAAGCATATAGCTGTAAAACTAGGCTAAATCAATTCAAAGTGCCGTCCCCGGGTAGCTAGGAAAAGGTCAAGAGGAAGAAGAAAAAGACTACTATAAGATGTTTTTCGTCGCACCGACACAGATAGGTCTTATGGCAACGATAATGTAGAAAACGGCTAGGAGTGCGAAGGAAGAGGCCGTGGCCTTAAGTAAAGTTCAGCCCAGCATTTGCCTGGTGTAAAAACGGGAAACCACGGAAAACCATCTTCAGGGCTGTCGACAGTGGAGTTCGAACCCGAATGCAAGCTCACAGCTACACGACCAGCTCGCTCAGTCTTGCAGGCTGCGACGTGAAGTACTTGTTGATTGTGTTTTGAATTGTTAAGAGTGGTATAGTACTACTTGGTCATACCTGCAGATAACGGAGCTGTAGAGATAATATTTTCACTTCTAAATTTTCAGTGGTAGTACGAGCAAAATAAGCTCAAAGCTGAAAATGTAAAATTGTTGTTAACTGTACTGAACAACATGAAACATGCATCATGTGAACAGTGGGCCTACTATGGCAGCATTGTCTCTAAAATGGATTTTCTAAAAAAGTCCAAGCCAGTGAATAACATGTGAAATAAACCACTATACAGTCGAACCTCGATATCTCGAACCTCCATTATTCGAAATTTTAGTATCTCGAAGCCACTTACATTTTCCTACCGTTTGTCCCATTACTCTTCACTTGTATTTATTTCTCTATTACACGAATTTCTCGATTTCTCGAAGCAAACATTTCCTCCCTTGAAGCAAATAATAATAATAATAATAATAATAATAATAATAATAATAATAATAATAATAATAATAATAATAATAATAATAATAACTCTGTAACTCGAATTTTGTGCAACATTAACTGTGCAATTAGACATTTGTGGTTTGTTAGGAATAGTTAACAAGTAAAGAAAGGTTCACAGTGATGCCGGGAGCTAATATATGATGAGAACTGCAGAAGTAAAACTTCTAATGATCGGAGAACCGGCGAAGCCTCGCTATATCTCGGGTGTGAATTAATTACCGGTCACATACGAAAGCAACCCCCGAAGTAGCGGATGACAAGCTCCATTTACGAATCTCGGCTGCGTGGTATGACGAAAAGTTTCAGCGTGAAGGGAGGAAAGGTTAACAGTAACAAACAGAAGAGACTAACGGATTCTTTTTCAAAAGTGTTAACCGAGGCATGTTTCACTACTGTATGTTCTGTATCCTGTCTTCTAAAAGTTACTATAATAAGGATTTATAATTAAAGTGGTGCAATAAAATAGAGTTTGTACATTTTTAAATACTGTTAAAAGTAATGTATTCAGTACCGGGCGAATTGGCCGTGCGGTTAGGAGCGCGTAGCTGTGAGCTCGCATCCGGGAGATAGTAGGTTCGAACCCCACTGTCAGCAGTCCTGAAGATGGTTTACCGTGGTTTACCATTTTCACATCAGACAAATGCTGGGGCTGTACCTTAATTCAGGTCACGGCCGCTTCCTTCCCATTCCTAGGCCTTTCCGCTCCCATCGTCGCCGTAAGACCTATCTGTGTCGGTGCGACGTAAAGCAACTAGCAAAAAAAAAAAAGTATTCAGTATAAGCCCGTAGATACATATGATTCAATTATGTGTTATACAAGGCTCAAAAACGGCATTCTCTATATCTCGAAATTTCGATAAGTCAAATAAAATTTAGCTCCCGAAGTGATTCGAGATGTCGAGGTATATGAATTCGCCCAGTTTTTAAACTTTACAGTACGGTAATCACGTACCTGTGCCTCATCCAGCACTGGTGAAGCTACTGGTTCTGTTGGAGTAGAACTGAAAACGTTATCATAAATCATCACTTAATATTTTCCCCGTTTCTGCTTCCATGCGATGCATATCGATTACTGGAATGTAACGATTGCTAGAATGTAAAGATTACAATTTTATTTGGAGAAGTAAAATAAGAGTAAAAACTGCATTTTGTAAAACGTACCGATTACAAGTAAAATGTACTAAAAACGTACTCGTTACAATTCGATTACTTTTAGTCAATTACTTCCCAAAACAACGAGGCCCAATATAGTTGAAGATAATTATGGCCTTGATCTCGGACTAGCCTATGCCGGCAGTGAATGGAGCTGGGCAGCCTTGTGAGCAACAACCGGAGCGGCTCGTAAGGCGAAAGTGACTGAGCGCCGGTCTCTTGACCAGTCGCTTGTGCCGCTACACTTCACAGCCATTACTACACTTACGTAAGAACAAACACAGTGCAATCTGCAAGGTCGACTACGTTCAACATGAGGGAGCACACACCAGCGATACGAGCAGTATAATTTAATTATTTTACAAAAAAACACAACATATAAAATACAGCAACAAGAAGTCTGAAAATGAAATTATTTATAAAGTTATTTCAGTTTCAATAAACGACCTGCTCAATGGATAAATAGCGTGGTGACCCTCAGTCGAAGGGGTCCCGGCTTCGATTTTCGGCCGGGTCGGCAATTTTAACCTTCACTGATTATTTCTTTTTACGTCGCACGAACACAGATATGTCTTATGGCGACGATGGGCTAGGAGTGGGAAGGAACCGACCGTGGCCTTAATTAAGGTATGCATGTGCCTGGTGTAAAGATGGGGAACTACGGAAAGCTATCTTCGGAGCTGCTGACAGTAAGGTTCGAACCCACTATCTCCTGCATGCAAGTTCACAGCTTCACAGCTGCATACTCCTAACCACACGGCCAACTCGCTGGATCCTTGTTGTTTCCTCTTCCATTCTTTCCAGAATTCCTTCATCATTGCACTACGCTTTATTCTTCTCTCTTCAGACCACTATGGACCGGGTTTCCTTTTCCTTCTTCCTTGGAATCCTTCCATTCTTAAAAATGTTATTTTTTTAAATCTCTCTTTCTATAGTTTCCTCTTATGTTATTCCTCTCTAAATCTTTCTTGACCTCTTGTATCTTGTTGACTTTTCCACCAAAAGGTACTTTAATATCTGTTTCATCAATCTGTTATCATCCATTCTATTGTACAGATACGAATGTCAAAAAAATAGCAATCTCCTTTTTTCTTATTGTTTCTCTTATATTTTCTATGTTCTGGTATATTTCCTTATTACTTCTTAATTTCTATTGTTCTGTTGTTTTCACTGGACCTGAGGTTTTTCTCATGATTCTTCTTTTTAGGACTTCCAGTTTATCTAAACAATAATTCAACACTAAACATTCTCTTGCATAAAGACATTCTGGTTTCACCAGTATAGTATATTGAAAATGAAAATGAAAACCTACAACCTGTTTTCCAGTCTTTGACCGGTTCAGGGATGTAATGAATGAACCATATATAGGCTGTTATTACAATGGGGTCGCCACTCCCAAGGTGATTTATTAATGATTGATAATGGAGAGTGTTATTGGAGTGAAAGATGACAGGGAAAACCGGAGTACCCGGAGAAAAATCTGTCCCGCCTCCGCTTTGTCCAGCACAAATCTCACATGGAGTGACCGGGATTTGAACCACGGTATCCAGCGGTGATAGGCCGACGCGCTGCCGTCTGAGCCACGAAGGCTCTCGTAGTGTATTGTAGTGCCTTATTTTAAGATTTTTAGATAAGAATTTCTTGTAAAAATTCTTAGTGATGTAATGTGATCTTTCCATCTTGTGTAACCTTTCTTCTACAGCAGATTATTCTTCTTTATTCGTATCGGCCTACTAAAGACCACGTTATTTCAGCTGTCTTCTCTGGGCTTTGATCTTTGTCCAGTATTCCCCCATTCGTTGCCGGTGTTGCTTTTTTCTTTCCTCCGTCCACGTCTTTCTCGTCTTCAACTTTGGCCTATCTTGAAAACCCCGGTGGTGTTTTAGTTTCCTCCTGAGTGGGTTGCGTTTTTGTATATCTTCATACGTGATCCCCATCTCCTGTAGGTCCCTTTCCACCTCTTTGAACCAAGTTGGCTGGGTCTTCTTATCTTTAAAATAGCTAAGATCTGGTTCGATAATAGTGTGGGTTTCAGCCTTAGCAAGTGGCCATAAAATGCAATTCTCCTTCTCCGCACGACATCAGAGATCTTCTGGACATGAGTATACAGCTCACAGTTATGTTGACGTCTATATTCATTGTTTTCTTTAATTGGGCCAAGAATTTTCCTTAAGATCTTTCTCTCTTTAGTTTCCAATTTTTTATCAGGCCTTTCTTGTTCATAGCAGATTATTATTATTATTATTATTATTATTATTATTATTATTATTATTATTATTATTGTACAACATACTTCTCATTTGGGATTTTCAAAGTTTTTACAGCAAATGTATGGTTATTGATGGATACCACTCTTACTGTCCTTCCTTAATAAAAATAAATGTACAAAAATATGGAATGTATTCATATTCTGAAAGCCAACATTTCTTTTCTGTTTGCAGGATGGTTCGCAACAGTAAGTGGCTCGTGTTAGCCATGTGCTTGGCCGCAGTAGGAGCAGTCGTGCTTCCTCGTCCTCCAGCCCCACGAGAGGAGCTTGTGACATCTAGTGAACTGCCCAAGCAAATTCCACCACCACCACAACCACCTGCCCACAGTTCTACACCGCAGTATCACGTGGACGACCAGCCTGTCGGTCTCAAACTTCTGTGGGTGACCAGACACCACAACAATGTGGCACGTGGTGCTAGCTCTACAGTGTACAGCAAGCGGAAGCCATATGCCCACAGGACGGACCTTATGCCCAATATGGTGTAGTATGATCTCAAACTAGTGCAAGACAATGAAGAACTACATAGTTTCTATTCAGACTGTTAGAATATATTCAGCAGGCAAAGATAAAAGACAAATTCTGTAATACAAAAATACAGTATCAATTTGAGGATGAATTCAGGGAGAGAAAAGGACTCTACATATTCATCCGACTCATCTATCAAAAGATAATTATGAATGTTGGTCAGATCAGGGTTATTTGTAAGTGCCTTGAGGACTAATAGGTTACTTGACAAAATAAAATGAAGTGAATTTAGAGAGATGATTTGAGAAAGTTGATAAAAAAATAATTCTGTGAGCATTATTTTTGTAGTTAGTTTTATAACCTTAATTTACTGAAGATTAAACTTCAAGTTGAAGATACAACAGACTGAAAAGTCATGCTGCTGTTGTGTATGACGAATAGTGTAGAGTACAAGCAGCATTGTAAATTTATTTATACTGTTTCACACATTTATTTTCTTGACAAGGAAAGGAAATTATTGGCAATGAGAGGCAATAGTACACAGGATCCTAAAAACTAAACAAAATTAAATTCCCTATATTTTTTTAAAACTGCTGTGGTCCTTTAACCACTATGACTGCCTCTTCAATTAAAAATATGTTTAAATGGTCAATTTACATATGTTTTTTATTAGTATTAAGAACAGTACATTTTACTCTAGTCCTACATAAATGACAGAACGTATGAAAGCTACGACCCTTGATCCATTCTTGGCGACTTTCACTGATCTTCAATAGTTACTATGGAGAAAGAAGATATCTGGATTCTGAAGGTCAAAATCTATGCAATTTTAAATATCTACTATGAGTAGAAGGTCTAGTCTTCATCAAACAATTTAATACCACAATATTCATATGCTACACCAAGTTAAATATGATGCACTGAAAACAGCACGATTCCCGGTGGTGAATTGTTTCGGAGGCTATAGACACATTTAGTCACTAGTCTCAAGTCCTTGGCTATGACTGGACACTGTCTGATAAAAATCTATGTGGTTAGTTCCTCCATGATCAATCTACATAATGGAGGTTCCCAACTGGTCTTCAAAAGCTGAGATATGACCTAGCAGACCACACTAAGGCATTAATTCTTGTTAGAGCCAGAAAATGAAGCTGTGGATTCTATTTTCTTATTTAAATTGTTTTCTCTAACTCCTAGATCAGGGGTGTAAATGAATTACTTCCTATATCACTGGAAACTTCTAAGATGGCATGCAACTCCCCTTGTCAAAGAAGTTGTCTGGTTTTGTCCAATGAAGCAGATGATTCTGCCTACAGATTGTGCATGCAAAGGAACTTCACAAAGAAGCATTTAGAATACACAATAGATTTGCAGAATATGGAATATTTTCTATACTAACACATTTACAACAAAACTGATGAACATTATTTTATTTTACTTATTTTAGGTGTTCTCTACATTTTTAATACCCCTTTCAGATCCTACCCACATGCATGTGTAGGTCAGGAGGATCACTTGTAGAACACATCTATGTATGCTTCGCTCTCTCTGTTTCAACTGTTTAATATTTAGTAATCGTCAAGGAGTCGTAGCACTTGGTAGTGAAATGTTGATGTGTATCTGACCCTTTCAACAGATGAAAATGATTTCAAAAGTGTCCGGCAGTAGAGTATGCAATATGTTATGTGACTGTTAAATAAACTGCATAATGAGATGTATTTGAGTCTTTAAAAGAATGCAAACAAATCTAGAAAATCTCATAAAGAGAAGTACAGGTATGTGTCACAGTTACAACTGAAAGACTTAATCAATATGAGCCATTTAATTGTTAAAATTAACCTATTATAAAGGCAAAGAAATTTATAAAATTAACAGTTATGGTCCACATCACACAAATATGTCAGTCATAAATTTGTGTTAATAATTGTGTTAAAATTTTGTTTATATTTTTCTGGTAATTTATCTTCTTTTTCAGCATGCAAAAACATAGAAATTTTTCTTGAATTGTACACTAGGATTTGGAAGGGATAATCTGAAATTCCCTCTCAAGTAAACACAGTGATAATTATAAACTGTAAAAAATAAAGCTTTCCTTAGTGACCACTGCACCAGCCTGCTTTGTATCTCATCAAAGGTGTATGAGGACAAAATGAGAGAGATGTAACAAAAACAGTTGTTATAATGTACATTTGTAAAATATTTCTGTCTATTGTGCTATTATGAATATAAAGCAAAGAAAGAGCTTTCCTTTTATATATTTATACTCTGTAATTTTTATGTTATGAAAATTTAAAACAAACCGAGACAACTTGAAAAGTTCTGCTTAAAAGTAACCTCTCCTCTCATTTCAGCAAACCCAACGAGGCAACCTAAATTGGAGTTTACTTGAAACACGAGCCTGTCTCTTCTTCTCCTCCAGAAACTAACTTGCAGTAACCTAACTCAGAGACTGTTTTGATGCAGTTTCCATGCCATCCTATCCTGAACTAACCTTTCCATTTCTACATAACTACTACATCCTACATCTACTCTACTCTGCCTACAGATCTTATCACTACACTTCCCTCAAAAACCAACTAAACAAATCATGGATGTGTCAAAATCATTGTATCATTGTATCATTGTATCCCTCCTGGTCAAATTTCACCAAATTGTTCTCCTCTCACCAACTCAATTCACTATTCAAAACAAATTTTCAACTTATTAGAATATTATTTAGTTCTTCTTTAGGATTGAACCATGCTGTTGCTTTCTGTAATTTGCATACAGTTTGCTGATGTTTCAAACAGACTGCACCGGCAACTATGTACAACATAGACGGCAACCTGCAGCTTTGGCTGAGCGGTGTCATTCTGTCTTTTTTTTTTTTTTTTTTTTACAATCTGCTTTACGTCGCATCGACACGGATAGGTCTTATGGCGACAATGGGATAGGAAAGGGCTAGGAGTTGGAAGGAAGCAGCCATGGCCTTAATTAAGGTACAGCACCAGCATTTGCCTGGTGTGAAAATGGGAAACCACGGAAAACCATCTTCAGGGCTGCCGACAGTGGGGTTTGAACCCACTATCTTCCAAATACTAGATACTGGCCGCACTTAAACAACTGCAGCTGTCAAGCTCGGTACACTGCAATATTAGGCAGCTGAAATACCCCTATTAAATGTTAAACATTAATTCACTGAAACCATCTATTCAATACTGGTTGAGTCTTTTGACTATAACAATGTCTTAAGTTTGAGTATGGTACATGTTTCGCCTGGCATTGCAGGGTTTATCAGCCATTAATTCTATCTCCAAGTCAGAGCTCTGAGTGGATGCTATTTTAGGATTAATCATAGTCAATATTATTTATATAACAGTGCACAGGAGTGATCAAGCCATCCATGTTTTAAAGTTCTAATGTGACATTCTACTCTTGTTCACATTTTTAAAGGAAATATATTGACTGTTAACTTTCATAATGTCGGTAATGAGAACGGCTTGATGCAATTGGGATTAATCATCTGTACATTTTTACAACTTATTGGAGATTAACATGTGCTAGAACTATTCTTAAAAACTATTTTTACACAATTTACATAATATATTCAAACAAAAAATACAAAAATTACAAAATATCAGAACTTGGACCTCCAAAACATCTACAGAGTTACTACAAGCTACAGACTTATGGTACATTTTAGAACTGAACTGGTCGAACTTGTCTTGAAGTTTCAATGGGATGTCTTACTCATATCCTGTTAAATGGAGAAAATGCTGATACTGGGATGGCATTGTAGTCTATTAAAGTCATAGCATTTAAATATTCTTTTTATATTTGTAGGGCATTGAAACATGTTCAGCTTATTGTTTTTTGGGGAGGCCTAAATATTCTATAGATCAGCATCACTTCTTAGAAGAATGATGCTTTATGACATTGTTATAAAGACTCAACCAGTATTGAATAGGTGGTTTCAATAAATTAATGTTTAACCTTTAATAACTGAACTTCAATACGGTCAATATGAAAATAATCACTTGTAATGAAATACCTCTATTCGATCCGAGGTAATCAAGTCTCCCCACACAGCTGAATCAACTATGAGAGATGGCTCATTCTTGGATGCCTGGATGCCTGCCCACAGCTGCGCGCCCCTAACTGCACAACCAGCTCGCCTGGTCTGTATGGTGCTGAGGAAACTCTGGGCATTAGCTATAAACTTACTGTTCCCATTATGCACCTGACTCATGAACAATGGCATTAGCTTTTTAAACTCTTAGCATTAATCAATCATCTGAGTAAGACTGTCTATCCCTGAGTTTCAGCCACCCTGCAGGCTCGTAGTAAATTGTTAAATGACAACCTTTACTAAACCTGAAGACTAATTGTATACATTACATGCATTCTGAACTAGCTAGAGCTTCATATTATATTTCTCTGAAATATTGCTGTAGATTACGGCGCCATAATCCAACATATGGTTAAAGAAGAATATCCTGGTTACAAATTATCAGAACTTGGACCTCCAAAACATCTACAGAGTTACTACAAGCTACAAGTGACAAGAGACAGAGTAAAGGGAAAATTGGCAGAACACCAGTATGGATTCAGAAGAGGCAGGTCCACATTTGACCCAATATTTACATTGTATGGAAAGGACATGGTAGTAACGTTTCTAGATATTGAAAAGGCGTATGACAATATCCCAAGGAATTTGGTATGGAAAACATAACACAGGCACAGATTGGGAATGAAACAATGCAGATGGTAATAGCATTGTACCAAAATTGCAAAAGCTGTGTTAGAACCAAAGTGGGTCAAACTGAATGGTTCAGAATTGAAACAGGCTTAAGACAGGGAAGTGTATTGTCTTCCTTACTCTTCATTCTCATCATGGATAGAATTCTACATAATGTCAAGGAGAAGATGATGGGCGAGCAAATAAAGTCTATGCTCTTTGCTGATGACATTGTAGTTTGGGGAGATAATAAAGAGGAAGTACAGATACAGGTTGATATATGGAATGAGGAGACAAGAAATTTTGGAATGAAGATTAGTACTGCGAAAAGCAAAACTTTGATCATGACGAGAGATGACAGAAAATCCATGGGAGTGATAAAAATAGGAAATGAACCTCTTGAAGTAGTGAAAAATATTAAATATTTTGGTAGCACGATGTCACAAGATGGAAATTTGGATGGAGAAATTGAGCTAAGTTTCTACCAGTGTGCGAGAGACATTATATGGAACTAAGATGTGTCAATGAAGTGCAAGAAGGTTTTATATTCGTCCTATTATAAGCCTACACTGACCTATGTTTCAGCAGCCTGCACGTTGACTAAGTGGAACCAAAGTAAGTTACAAGCAGCTGAAATGAGGTTCTTGAGGAGCATACAGGGAAATACAAGACGAGATAGATTATGAAATGAGAAAATAAGGAGAAGCATGGGAGTGGGAACTTCAAGAAGAGATTGATATAGCAAAGCTAAAATGGTTTGGACACATGATAAGAATGCCAGGAAAGAGGATACTAAAGAGAACATTCCTGGATACAGAGACTGCAAAGAGGCTCAGGGGACAGCCTAGAATGAGATGGAGGAGTTCTGTTGCAGACTGCATTGCAAACAGAGGAGTCAATAGCAATAAAGTACTAGAAGAGTAGTGGTGGAAAGATCGAGTAAGGTGGAGAAGAGCTTTGGTTGACTACCCTACTCAGAGAGAATCTGTAAAAGGGAATGGATGAAGAGAAGAAAAAAGAAGAGAAGACAAGTCACAAGAACAGCACAGCAAGATGGTTGCCAACATCGAGAATGGATAGAAACTGGAAGAAGAATCCAACATACCATGGATGGGATCAACATCTTTGTCACAAGGAAAGGAAGATACAAGTGAGCTATGTTTATATTTAGTTGTGTGTGTGTGTGTCTGTGTGAGAGAGAGAGAGAGTGAGAGTGTGTGTGTGTTTTTTAAAAATTTCCTGACATTACTGTACTTCACGAATGCATTGACCTGAACATGAGAGTATCAGAACTCATGGTCTTGTGTTAGCTTTAAATAACTGGTTTCATTCCTGGCATTTTGAAAGATCAAGACATGCAGTGGAACAAAAAGGGAATGACCTCTTCTCAAACAGGACTATTAGAAAGGTTAATGAATATGACAGACTGATTGGTTAAGAGGTCAAGGTTAAAGAGCTGAAGGAAGCAGTGTCTCCCAAGAGGTAGCTCTCATGGCAGTGTGAAGACCTGCAAAGGCTGCACAACCACAGTAGTTGTTTTGCTCTATAAGAATCTGCATGTTTTATGTATTTTATTAGTACTGTTAATGTTAATAACGCAAACCAATCAAGTTTCCCAATTTACATGTAATGCCACTTAAAAGCTCCATTTATTGAGGGCAAAATGAAGAGTAATATATGTTATATTTTGAAAAATTTCTGTCTCAATTGGAGAATAGGTAACACAACCAGGGGAAGTTCTCAGTTATTTGTTACAGCCACAAAATATACATAGAATAATGCCTTCTTTTCTGATCTATCTAAAAGATAATGTCACATCTTTACTGCAAAATAACTCTTATTTAATTTCACTTAACAAGCCTGATCAACATAAGCTTCTACAAAAATATCTTTGGATTTAAACACAATTTATAATTTTTTTCCGGTCTGGAAAGCCAAGAATAACAGCCGAGAGGATTTGTTCTGCTGACCGCATGACACATCATAACCTGCAGGCCTTTGTGCTGAGCAGCAGTTCCTTGGTAGGCTAAGGCCCTTCAAGGGCTGTAGCGCCATGGGGTCTGGTTTGGTTTTATAATTTTTTCACCCTCAAGACTTTTAGATCTTTTATTTTAAAAGAAACAAAGCCTTTTGAGAGACCAGAATAAAGTAATGATTTTGCTTGTTTAGCTTTTATGACTGCACTGTAATTGAATTAGACTCTTAACTCATTAAGTTATGTTCAGTATGGATAGTACATGCTGAAAAAAAAGTTAAGTACAGAACCAAAATGACCAACTGGACACTGGTGAGAACTGAACCCACAACCTTCAGATTTCACGTTTGATGCTCTCCTAACTGACTTACGGTGACATCTGTCAATCTTGTTCTGTGGTCAGGGATCTGAGCAACAGGCCTGGCATTCTGGCCAGTAAAACTGAAAAGTCATACTAGCAACAAAATATGAACAACCAAATAACGAGGATCCAACTGGCATCTTTTCTGATTATATTAGACGTGTTTGAAAATTAATAACTGGTTCGATAGAAGGCAGTTCCAGGTCGAATGGACTGTGTTGCGGTTCACCTGTCTAGATAGGGTGGATCATGGGAGACTACTGGCAAAAATGAGTACAACTGGACTAGACGAAAGAGAGACTGAACGGGTAGTTATATTTCTAGAAAATAGATCTCAGAGAATTAAGAGTAGGCGAAGCTTTATCTGACCCTGTAATAATAAAAAGGGGAATTCCTCAAGGCAGTATTATTGGACCTTTATGTTTTCTTATATATATAAATGATATGAGTAAAGAAGTGGAATCAGAGATAAGGCTTTTTTCAGATGATGATATTCTGTATAGAGTAATAAATAAGTTATAAGATTGTGAGCAACTGCAAAATGACCTCGATAATGTTGTGACATGGACAGTAGGCAATGGTATGATGATACACGGGGTTAAAAATCAGGTTGTGAGTTTCACAAATAGGATAAAAACTCTCAGTTTTAATTATTGTGTTGATGGGGTGAAAGTTAGGAAATTTGTTTGGAAGGGTAATAGGGAGGTACATTCAGGGAAAAGGGATGGCCTAGAGAGCGGTGATAAGGGAACAGGGAACTGGAAATCAAGTAGGGATGACATAAAATTGTTAGTGTTGAACTGTAGAAGTATTGTAAAGAAAGGAATAGAATTAAGTAATTTAATAGATATATATTTACCAGATATTGTAATAGGAGTTGAATCATGGCTGAGAAATGATATAATGGATGCAGAAATTTTCTCACGGCACTGGAGTGTGTATCGTAGAGATAGGATAGGAATGGTGGAAGGGGGAGTGTTCATTCTGGTGAAAGAAGAATTTGTAAGCTACGAAAAAGTTAAAGATGAGACACATGAAATTCTAGGTGGAAGGCTCATTTCTAAAGATAATAGGCAACTTGATATATTTGGAGTGTACAGATCGGGAAAGGGTAGCACTGACGCAGATCCGGAATTATTTGATCGGATAGTCAGCTATGTGGGAAACGACATGGAAAGAAATGTGATTGTAGCAGGAGATCTGAATTTGCCAGATATAAATTGGGAAGGAAATGCGAACGACAGGAAGCATGACCAACAAATGGCAAATAAGTTAATATGGGAAGGACAGCTGATTCAGAAAGTGATGGAACCAACCAGAGGGAAAAATATCCTGGATGTGGTGCTGATAAAACCAGATGAGCTCTATAGGAAAACTGAAGTAATAGATGGTATTAGTGATCATGAAGCTGTTTTTGTGGTAATTAAAAATAAATGTGATAGAAAGGAAGGCCTTAAAAGTAGGACTGTTAGGCAGTACCATATGGCTGATAAAGCAGGCATGAGGCAGTTTCTAAAAAGTAACTATGATCGGTGGAAAACGGTAAATAAAAATGTAAACAGACTCTGGGATGGGTTTAAAGAAATTGTTGAGGAATGCGAAAACAGGTTTTACCATTCCTTACCACCCTTAATGGTACAAGACCCACCTTATTATAATAGAGAAATAAAGAGACTAAGAAGGAGGTGCAGACTGGAAAGAAATAGAGTTAGAAATGGCTGTGGAAGTAAGGAGAAATTGAAGGAACTTACTAGAAAATTGAATCTAGCAAAGAAGGCAGCTAAGGATAACATGATGGCAAGCATAATTGGCAGTCATACAAATTTTAGTGAAAAATGGAAGGGTATGTATAGGTATTTTAAGGCAGAAACAGGTTCCAAGAAGGACATTCCAGGAATAATTAATGAACAAGGGGAGTGTGTATGTGAAGATCTTCAAAAGGCAGAAGTATTCAGTCAGCAGTATGTAAATATTGTTGGTTACAAGGATAATGTCGAGATAGAGGAGGAGACTAAGGCCAAAGAAGTAATAAAATTTACATATGATAACAATGACATTTACAATAAGATACAAAAGTTGAAAACTAGAAAAGCAGCTGGAATTGATCAGATTTCTGGGGATATACTAAAGACAATGGGTTGGGATATAGTACCATATCTGAAGTACTTATTTGATTATTGTTTGGTCGGAGGAACTATACCAGATGAATGGAGAGTTGCTATAGTAGCCCCTGTGTATAAAGGAAAGGGTGATAGACATAAAGCTGAAAATTACAGGCCAGTAAGTTTGACATGCATTGTATGTAAGCTTTGGGAAGGCATTCTTTCTGATTATATTAAACATGTTTGTGAAATTAATAACTGGTTCAATAGAAGGCAATTCGGTTTTAGGAAAGACTATTCCACTGAAGCTCAACTTGTAGGATTCCAGCAAGATGTAGCAGATATCTTGGATTCTGGAGGTCAAATGGACTGTATCGCGATTGACCTGTCTAAAGCATTTGATAGGGTGGATCATGGGAGACTACTGGCAAAGATGAGTGCAATTGGACTAGACAAAAGAGTGACTGAATGGGTTGCTATATTTCTAGAAAATAGATCTCAGAGAGTTAGAGTAGGTGAAGCTTTGTCTGACCCTGTAATAGTTGAGAGGGGAGTTCCTCAGGGCAGTGTTATCGGACCTTTATGTTTTCTTATATATATAAATGATATGAGTAAAGGAGTGGAATCGGAGGTAAGGCTTTTTGCGGATGATGTTATTCTCTATAGAGTGATAAATAAGTTACAAGATTGTGAGCAACTGCAACGTGACCTCGAAAATGTTGTGAGATGGACAGCAGGCAATGGTATGTTGATAAACGGGGTTAAAAGTCAGGTTGTGAGTTTCACAAATAGGAAAAGTCCTCTCAGTTTAGTTACTGCGTTGATGGGGTGAAAGTTCCTTTTGGGGATCATTGTAAGTATCTAGGTGTTAATATAAGGAAAGATCTTCATTGGGGTAATCACATAAATGGGATTGTAAATAAAGGGTACCGATCCCTGCACATGGTTATGAGGGTGTTTAGGGGTTGTCGTAAGGATGTAAAGGAGAGGGCATACAAGTCTCTGGTAAGACCCCAACTAGAGTATGGTTCCAGTGTATGGGACCCTCACCAGGATTACCTGATTCAAGAACTGGAAAAAATCCAAAGAAAAGCAGCTCGATTTGTTCTGAGTGATTTCCGACAAAAGAGTAGCGTTACAAAAATGTTGCAATGTTTGGGTTAGGAAGAATTGAGTGAAAGAAGAAGAGCTGCTCGACTAAGTGGTATGTTCCGAGCTGTCAGCGGACAGATGGCGTGGAATGACATTAGTAGACGAATAAGTTTGAATGGCGTTTATAAAAGTAGGCAAGATCACAATATGAAGATAAAGTTGGAATTCAAGAGGACAAACTGGAGCAAATATCCATTTATAGGAAGGGGAGTTAGGGATTGGAATAACTTACCAAGGGAGATGTTCAATAAATTTCCAATTTCTTTGAAATCATTTAGGAAAAGGCTAGGAAAGCAACAGATAGGGAATCTGCCACCTGGGCGACTGCCCTAAATGCAGATCAGTATTGATTGGTTCGTTTTGGGGATCATTGTAAGTACTTAGGTATTAATATAAATGGAATTGTAAATAAAGGGTACACATGGTTATGATTCTAGAACTGGAAAAAATCCAAAGAAAGGAGATGAGCTGCTCGACTACAGTGAGTAGTATATGATAAAGATATTGATTCCCATAGGGAAACTGAAATATTTGTTCTGGACGAGTACATTTATAATACCAACATAGTTGTTCCGTTGGAAAATTTATAATGTCCAATATTATAAGTGGTATGTTACAAACTGTCAGTGGGAGAGATGGCGTGGAATGACATTAGTAGACGAGTAAGTCTGAGTGGTGTCTTTAAAAGTAGGAAAGATCACAATATGAACATAAAGTTGGAATTCAAGAGGACAAATGGGGGCAAATATTCATTTGTAGGAAGGGGAGTTAGGGATTGGAATAACTTACCAAGGGAGATGTTCAATAAATTTCCAGTTTCTAAGCAATCATTTAAGAAAAGACTAAGAAAACAACAGATAGGGAATCTGCCACCTGGGCTACTGCCCTAAATGCAGTACAGTAGTGAATGAGTGATTGACATTGATTGATTGATTGATTGATTGAGTTGATAATAACTTAATGGATAAATTAAATTAATAAATAATGTTACTGGTTTTACGTCTCACTAACTACTTTTATATTTTTCGGAGATGCTGAGGTTTCAAAATTTTGTCCAACAAGAGTTCTTTTACGTGCCAGTAAATGATGTTGGCATATTTTAGCATCTTCAAATACCACCAAATTGAGCCACGATCAAACCTGCCAATTTAATCTCAAAAAGCTCTGTACTTAACATCTCTTTGGCACAAAATGCCGGTCCTACTGTCTAGGAGTACAGAGCCTGCATTTTACTAGGAGGCCCTGGGTTCGATTTCCAGCCAGATGAGGAAATTTGGATTGGTTTAAGGAGCACTCATCCTACATGAGAATAATTGAAGAGCCATCTGATGCCGAGATAGTGGTCCCCATCTAGAAAGCCAAGAATAACGGCCAAGAAGATTTGTCATGCTGATCACGTCATCTCGTAATCTGCAGGCCTTCGGGCTCTGAGTAGCAATCACTTTGTGGACTAAAGCTCATAAGAGTTGTAATGTCATAGGGTTAGTTTGTACTTTGTAATTTGTACTCAGCATGACTAATGAGCTACTAGTCTATTTCAAGATTTTGCTCGTCTTCAGTAATAACAAGAGTGCATGACAAAGGTATAATTTTAGTCTTCAGAATGAATCCTGCACACCAAAAACTCATAACATCCTCAAAACTGTTCACTGAACTTTCAGAAAACTATACAGCAACACTCTAATATCACAAATGTATTAGCTTCAAAAATGAGTTGGTTGCTTTTTTCTCTATTTGTTTAACATCGCACTAACACCTAGAAGATTTTTGGCGGCGGAGGGATGGGAAAGGGCTAGGAGTGGAAAGGTCATGGCCTTAATTAGGGTAAAGTCCCAGCATTTTCCTGATGTGAAAACTGGAAACCACAGAAAACCACATTCAGGGCTGCCAACGGTGGGATTCAAACTCACATCTCTCAAATACAGGCTCATAGCTGTGCGACCCTAAATGCACAGCCAACTCGCTTGGTAAAATGAGTTTCAATAGTAAACATATCTTCAAAGCTTCAATCACATATGTTGCACAGTACTAGTACACATGAATATGTAACTGCAGTATGTAAACAAACTTTCATAGACAAATGATAATTTCCCATTATTAAGAAGTCATCTGTGCAAAGTATGAACTTTCCTCTTGAAAACATGGAGACATAAGAAAAATATTTGGGAGGTAACACATCAATGCCAAGTATGTATTAAAAAAAAAAACAATAGAAATCATGCAACAAGCATATCCCTCTTATAGAGTATGCACCACCAACCAGGTCCCCAAAAAGAAATAATAATTATTCACAAAATTCCTTACCTGTTCAGCTTTCAAGGTGAGTTCAATGAAAATTTGCTGTAATTTTTCATTCACAAAGTTGATACAAAACTGCTCAAACCCATTGCGCTCAAAGATCTCAAATCCATAAATATCCAGGATTCCAATATTATGTCCTTGAATAGAGGTTTCCATTGCACTATTCACCCTCTGAAAAAAAAAAAAAAAAGAGAAAGAAATTGTTATATTTCAAACTTACAACAAATAACTTATAGGATTTTTCCATAATTTTGTGTCAAACCTATAAGACTGGAAGCAGTTGTTATAAACATGACCCAAAACATTATGATCTGCATGACCATGGGAAAATGAAATCCCAACAGTGTATTCATAAATGAGAGGTATATAAACAGGTAAACTGGTAACGTGTATTCCTCTTTGCTCTATTGAATGGAGCTATTATGAACAAGAAGAAATGTGAATAAATCTTATAAAGAAATAAATTGTTACAGTCTGAATTAGTTGGAGCACTTCTGACATAACACTGTTAGTGGGAGTGCTAAGAGCTGCTTGTTGTGAACACTTCTCCACAATCACAACGGTAAACTAGGTTGTTAATATGTTACTTTCTTTCAACGTGTGCCTTCAATTGCTACTGACTTTAAAATAATGTGTCAGGGGTCTGTCCTGCATCAAAAGTTAGGAGCACAGATTTATCAAATGTGACCAACCTCAGCACTAATTAAACCACTGTGATGAAAACATAAGAACAGCTACTAAATGATGGTACCACTGAGTCTGCAGAGCTGCAATCTAGTTTGAAGAAGAATTTGTACTATTTAAAAGGAAAAGCAGCCTGCCTGGTGGCCATGATTGTTAAGACATCAGTCTTTATGGTCTGACATCGTGGCTAGTTGGTTCGAGTCTCACTGGTGGAAAAATTTTCACCATCAGAATGTTGACCGACAGTATACGAGAGGTGGTGGTACGTAGTATACAATTTCTAATCACCAGATTGCATGCCAAAAGCCTGGATTCAATTCCAAACCTTTCTGCACAGTGTTTGTATCGAGTGAGGGCATATGATGCAGTTGAGGGTGATTTGTCCATCAGATGGGGATGTTAAGCCTTAAAAAGACACCCTGGAGTGTGATAGGAGTAGGCTATGTGCCAACACTGGATTTCACTCTCTCCTACCTCATCATCATCATCATCATCATCATCATCACAATAACCTCACACACAGGCATGCAGGCTGCCTAAGGGTGTCAAATAGAAAGATCTGCAACAGGGGAGCCAAATATGTCCTTGGACACTCCCAGCAGTGAAAGCCGTATGATAATTAACAAGGAGAAGGAACATCATGAAAATAATCTAAAGGAAGAAAATAAACTGATGATTTTCTTGGTGTTGTTGAGTCATCAGTCCATAGACTGGTTTCATGCAGCCCTCCATGCCACCCTATCCTGTGCTAACCTTTTCATTTCTACGTAACTATTGCATCCTACATCTGCTCTAATCTGCTTGTCTGCTTGGTCTACCCCTACCGCTCTTACCACCAACACTTCCTTCCAAAACCAACTGAACAAGTCCTGGGTGTCCTAAGATGTGTCCTGTCATTGTATCTCTTCTTCTTGTCAAATTTAGCCCAATCGATCTCCTCTCACCAATTCTATTCAGTATTTCTTCATTAGTAATTCGATCTATCCACCTCACCTTCAGCATTCTTCTGTAACACCACATTTCAAAAGCTTCTATTCTCTTTCTATCTGAGCTAGTTATCGTCCATGTTTCACATCCATACAATTCCACGCTCCACACGAAAGTCTTCAAAAACATCTTTCTAATTCCTATATCAATGTTTGAAGTGAGCAAATTCCTTTTCTTAAGAAAGCTCTTCCTTCCTTGTGCTAGTCTAAATCTTATGTCCTCCTTACTTCTGCCATTGTTAGTTATTTTACTACCCAAGTAACAATATTCATCTACTTCCTTTAAGACTTCATTTCCTAATCTAATATTTCCTGCATCACCTGCCTTCGTTCGACTGCACTTCATTACTTTTGTTTTGGACTTATTTATTTTCATCTTGTACTCCTTACCCAAGACTTCGTCCATACCATTCAGCAGCTTCTCGAGATCCTCTGCAGTATTACATAAAATCAGTTTTATGGTCCGTATCGCACTTCAATAGATTCACAATTAAGTATTTATTATTTTCCACCTAGTCGATACAATGATTGCTTAAGGCAATTAATGGTTAAAAGAGGTACATGTTTCATATTTTATCAACATCTTCAGCCACATGACACTGTTTAGATGAAAAAATAAGATGTTAATTTTAAGGACACTTCCTCTTAAGCATTACTTTGTCAATTTATATATTTTTTCATCTAAATAGTGTCATGTGGCTGAAGATGTTGATAAAATACGAAACATGTACCACTTTTAACCATTAAATTGCCTTAGCAATCATTGTATCGACTAGGTGGAAAATAATAAATACTTAATTGTGAATCCTCTGCAGTCTCATAAAATAACAATATCATCGGCAAATCTGAAGGTTTTGATTTCCTCTCCTTGGATTGTGATTCCCTTTCCAAATCCCTCTTTGATTTCCTTTACTGCCTGTTCTATGTAAACATTGAAGAGGAGCAGGGACAAATTGCAGCCTTGCCTCACTCCTTTCTGAATTGCTGCTTCTTTTTCAAAGCCCTCGATTCTTATCACTGCAGACTGATTTTTATACAGATTGTAGATAATTAATCGTTCTTGGTATCTGATCCCAATCACCTTCAGAATCGTAAATAGCTTGGTCCAATCAACATTATCGAATGCCTTTTCTAGATCTATGAATGCCATGTACGTGGGCTTGTCCTTCTTGATTCGATCCTCTAAGATCAGATGTAAAGTCAGGATTGCTTCAAGTGTTCCTACATTTCTTCTGAAGCCAAACTGATCTTCTCCCAACTCAGCTTCAACTTGTTTTTCCATTCTTCTGTAAATAACACATGTTACAATTTTGCAGACATGAGATACTAAACTAATGGTGCGGTAGTTTTCACACCTGTCAGCACCGGTTTTCTTGGGAATAGGTATAACAACCTTCTGCCAAAAATTGGATGGGCCTTCTCCTGTCTCATAAATCTTACACACTAAATGGAATAACCTTGCCATGCTGCTTTCTCCTAAGGCAGTCAGTAATTCAGAAGGAATGTCATCAATTACAGGTGCCTTGTTCTTATTTAGGTCTCTCACAGTTCTGTCAAACTCTGACCTCAAAATTGGGTCTCCCATTTCATAATCATCAACAGCCTCTTCTTGTTCCAGAACCAAATTATCTACATCTTTACCTTGATACAACTGCTGGATATGTTCTTGCCATCTTTCTGCTTTGTCCTCTTTCCCTAGAAGTGGCTTTCCATCTGAGCTCTTAATATTCATACACCTAGATTTCCTTTCTCCAAAGGTTTCCTTGATTTTTCTGTACGCAGCATCTACCTTTCCCAGGACCATACAACCTTCGACATCCTTGCACTTAGCAATTCCAAATGGAAATTCTAAGTTTCCATGGAGGGAATTAGATTCTTTTCCACCAATAGAGCATATCAAAAATCAGATCAAAAATTAGATGGATGGCTTTTCCGGCGTTTGCTCTATGAATCAGCGTTTCGTCTTAGGTCTGGCTTCTGATAAGTTCACCTGCATACACCCCAGCGTCAGTGGGTAGGGTCTGACACATCCCACTCTGAAGAGTCTAGTGTCAGACCTAAGACGAAACGCTGGTTCATAGAGCAAACGCCGGAAAAGCCATCCATCTAATTTTTGATCTGATCCTTGCACTTCTCCTTCAGCCATTCTTCCTTAGCTACCTTGCACTTTCTATCCACTTGATTCTTTAATCACCTGTATTCTTTTCTGCCCTCTTCATTTCTAGCATTCTTGTATTTTTGTCGTTCATCAATCAGGTCTAGTATCTCTTGAGTTATCCACTGATTCTTAGTTGATCTTTTCTTCCTTACTAACATTTCTTGAGCAGCCCTACTGACTTCATTTTTCATGACTATCCAGTCTTCCTCTATTGTGTTTCCTTCAGCCTTTTCATTTAGCCCCTATGCCACATGTTCCTTGAAACAATCCCTCACACTCTTTTCTTTCAACTTGTGTAGATCCCATCTTTTTGCATTCTTTCCTTTCTTCAATTTCTTCAACTTCAAATGGCATTTCATGACCAACAAGTTGTGGTCAGAGTCCACGTCTGCTCCTGGGAAAGTTTTGCAATCCAACACCTGGTTGCTGCTATTGGCTTTACGTCACACCGACACAGATAGGTCTTATGGTGACGATGGGACAGGAAAGGGCTAGGACTGGGAATGAAGCAGCCGTGGCCTTAATTAAGGTACAGCCCCAGCATTTGCCTGGTGTGAAAATGGAAAACCATGGAAAACCATCTTCAAGGCTGCCGACAGTAGGGCTCGAACCCACGATCTCCCGAATACTGGATACTGGCCGCACTTAAGCAACTGCAGCTATCGAGCTCAGTCCTGGTTTCTGAATCTCTGCCTAATCATAATGAAGTCTATTTGATACCTTCCAGTGTCTCCAGGTCTCGTCCACGTATACAGCCGTCGTTTGTGGTGTTTGAACCAAGTATTGGCAAGGACTAAATTATGATCAGCGTAGAATTCAACCAGCCGAGTTCCTCTGTCCCAATCCAAATTCTCCTACTGTATTACCTTCTCCTCCTTGGCCTCCCACTGCATTCCAGTCTCCCATCACAATTAGATTCTCGTCATCTTTTACATATTGTATTAAATCTTCTATCTCTTCATATAGTCTTTCGATTTCCTCATCATCCGTTGAACTAGTAGGCATATAGACCTGCACTATTGTGGTGGGCATTGGTTTGGTGTCTATCTTGACGACAATAATTCTTTCACTATGCTGGTCGTAGTAGCTTACCCGCTGCCCTATTTTCTTATTCATTATTAAACCAACTCCTGCATTTCTCCTGTTTGATTTTGTGTTCGTAATTCGGTAGTCGCCTGAGCACAGAAATCCTGTTCTTCCTGTCAACGTACTTCACTTATACCAACTACATCTAACTTTAGTCTATCCATCTCCTTTTTCAGATTCTCTAACCTGCCACAAAGATTCAAACTTCTAACATTCCACGCTCCGACTTGCAGAATGCCAGTATCCATCTTCCTGATGATCGCCCCCTCTCGTGTAGTCCCCACCCGGAGATCTGAACGGGAGACTAGTTTTCCTCCGGAATATTTTACCCGGGAGGAAGCCATCATCAGTCCATCATTCATACAGAGAGAGCTGCATGCCCTCGGGAGTTAGTTATGGCTGTAGTTCCCCGTTGCTTTCAGCCGTGTAGCAGTATCAACACAGCTATGCCATGTTGAGTGTTATTACAAGGCCATATCAGTCAATCATTTAGACTGCCGCCCTTGCAACTTCCGAAAGGCTGCTACCCCCCCTTTCGATGAACCATTCGTTAGTCTGGTCTCTCAACAGATACCCATCCGATATGATAGCACCTGCGGCTCAGCTATCTGCTTCATTGGGACATGCAAGCCTCCCCACCGCGGCAAGGTCACATGGTTCATAGAGGAGGATTTGCTTGGTAGTAGTCATAAACAGGACTGAACCAGGATTGAACCCACTAACTTTGACTTTACAGTCTGAATTACTCAACCCAACAATGAATAAGTTGTTCTATGATCATTTAAAGAACATGAGGAAGACTTAGTAGTTTTGTTCTGCCTTCCAAATTTACACACTATCAACCCAAATAAGCATTTGTGGGATGACCTGGACCACCAAATTTGCTTATATCTCACCCTGTTTAGTACAGTATGCTTACAGACACAAAAAGTTATTGGCTGAAAATTTCTAAGTCCCCACATACAAGTATGACAAAAGGAAGGAGCACATTGTCATAGAGATTTTGCAGTTAGTTAACACATGATTTTTGTACAAGGAAGTGTACATCAGTTCAAAGAACTTCTCACGATATCTTGGTCTGGAGTCCCTGACGAGACATTTCATATCTACACTTCTCCAAGAGAGTATTTTAAAGCTTTTAGAATGAGTGTAAATTATATTAACAAAAAATTGCCCTAAATGCTGTTTATCACTTTGTTAACGTAACACACTAAACACTTGCTAATCCGGTCCTCAATAGTGCGATCCCTCAGTAACATGGCCAATTGTGGATTGCAGCTCTACAGTCTCAGTGGTACCATCAGTTAGTAGCTGTTCTTATGTTTTCAACACATTCGGTTTAATTAGGGCTGAGTTGGTCAGATTTGAGCGTGTTTGAATTTGATAAATCTGTGCTCCTAGCTTTTGGCGCAGGACAGACCTATGACACACTGACATCTTTTAAAGTCTGTAGCAATTGAAGGCATGTTGAAAGAAAGTAACATATTAACAACCTTGTTTACAGTTGTGATTTTTATGTCTTTGCATTGCTATTATGAATCGCTATCAACAGCTGTGGTACAGCTATTAACTGGACGCCAGCAATGAGTCAACAAATTCTGAAATTGTGGCTTCAATTACAGTACAATGTATGTCCCCAAAAAGAAAGCACAAATTAGAAAGCACAAAGTAGAAATTTTAGACAAGTTGGAGTCACAGCGATGGTAATGAGCTAATAAGTGTAATTGAGAATCATCAATTCTTAACACTTTCTTGTCAGTAAATTAGCATGTTGCACAATCTTCCAGGAGGAAAGAAAATTGATGAGAAGACATTTTTTAGTGGCTAAGTGAGGAAAACTGCAAAGCAGACTAGATTTTAATGCATGAAGAAAAAATTAAAAGTGTGCAGGAAAGTAAAGATGAAAGTAATGAAGTAGAGAGCATTTCTCACATTGCTGGTGGCAAAGCTGCAGATATCTTCCTTGAGTTTTAATACAAAAACTAAATGTGTGCATTACTGCCATAATGTTTGTAAAGCAGTTGCATGACACAGCAAACTGCCAATAAGCATCTTCATTGGAGCAACTCAAAATTTCATAGTGAGTGATACTTAGTGTGGAAAATTCAAGAGCTACTTCTTTTGTTAGATTTTTAAAAATATATAAATGCTACATAGTAACAATGAGTTTGATAAAGAAGGTATTCAAATACATTTCTCAGACACTGTTGATAAATTTGCGACTCTCTCTATTTCAATACCTCTCTCTGTAAGGATGGTCGGATAAGCAAGAGTAGAAATGTGCACATTTATTGACAAAGTGTGTATTGGTCATATGTCTCTTAAAGAGCAAGAAAAAAAGATCACGAAAGATCACAGCAAAGCACGAAGTACACGAAGTTTGATATTGATTCTTCCATATGAGAGTACACATAGTTTTTGTATAAGGAAGTGTACCTCAGTTCAAAGAACTTCTCATAATGTCTTGGTCCATAGTTCCTAATTACACATGTCAACATTTTGTAGAGTATACTTGCTGGTTGATGGTTTTCAGAGCAGACAGAAGATAATTATAATAATTTACCTCATCAATGTAACAAATAATATGAGATAAGGAATTCATGTCCAATAATTTCTCATTTAAAGGTAACAAGCCACAACATGAAATCTATCACACTATGGATTTTTGGATTAGAAATTACAAATTTGTCAGAAACTCTAGGTCATTGTAAAAACTGTAAAATCTAACCATTAGGACAGTTGTGCATACAAATCAAAGAACATAACACACTTAACTGTAGGTATAAAATAATGAATACAAAGATTTAGGTTTATTTACAGTATAGTATTTGAAATGCATCCAAAAATACTTGCCTTTTACAAGGATTTCCTGATCCCAAGCAAACTAGTTACAACTAGCACTAATAGCAATAAGTTACTGAACTTGAATTCCTAATCTCATACCCTTTACATGTTCCATAAGTTAGGCACAAAATTATGAAAAAACATATTTTGTACACACAAATGGGAACAATGGAATAAAACTACAAATCTACACTAGCAAGATGCTTGCAATGAGATATAATCAATATTTATATGGAGCTTAGGCTATTCTGCAGCAGCATTCTATGTAACAAATTAATCTTATAGAAGGTTTCAGAAAGTTAAAGGCAGATAATAGCTTTGGAAAGTTTCATTCGGATGAGGTCCACAACAGATGACCTGAATAAATATGAAAGGAAAAGAAAGAAGAAATTATTTTGTTCCAGGTCACAACTGTGCAAATTAACTGTAGGTATATTTTAGCTGTGATTGCTTATACACATCATTTTACAAACTTCCCATTATGCAAAGAAGAACAAGCTATTAGACAAAAATTATAGCAATTAAAAGCAGTAGCAGCAGCTTCCTACAAAAAAACAATTTGTGATATGCACTGCTAATAACTTCATCCATGAGGACATAACATCAAACAAGTCAAAACAAATGATAAAAATGTTTACTGCAGCAATCTCTTTACACAGCCTGTTTACTCAAGTATGTTTTATAAGGTTGTCATCTTCAACTGACCTCAACTGTGTGCAGACATTCTGATCTCATGTCCTTTAAACTGTCTGTATGGCAACTTCAATGTTCCATTTTTTCTACCAAATGGCAGAGAAATCAGTACTCTGTCTGGAAACTTGTGGCAGAGTTTTAAATGATCTTTACAGGTAATAGCCAAATGTGTCAGAGTTATTTTGCATGCCATTTTCATATAACATGGAGTGCTGTGCATGTTTGTGGTGGGAATGTGTCCATCTTGGTCTTGTGAGGCACTCTCAAAATATTTAAATTCCACTCTCTTGGAAATGAGTGGGAGTGGCACCTTGCAATTAGAATTAGTGAAAGTTTTTACTATGGTCTACATGTGCATTGAATATGGATCAAATCGGTGGGGATGTGTAGGCAAGGTCTCCTTGTCAGATTTAGACATCCAATCATTTCCTCTGCAAAAGCTATCTTAGAATATACATTCTACATCCTCAGCTCATGGAATTAAGTCTGACCAAAAACAAATTGCCCTTCATAATGGCAAAGCTTTCCTGCATGCTGGAGAAATCACCTGATTTTGATCAGCCCTGAGCAATACGGACAACATTCAAGAGAATCAGAACTGGCCATGGCGCACATGCTTTGCATAAGTTGGGGAAAATATACTTGTCCAAATGTGACTGTGGTACTAAGAAGCAAATCGTTCAACATACAGTGACCAAGTGCATAAACTGGGCACATTGCGATTTTTCTGACAGCGACAACTAGCAGGGCAGATTATACAAAATATCAAAATATTTTGTATATAAGGGTAAGTTCTTCTACAGTATTTGTAGCCAGCCCTGCAGGCGATAGGTAATCTGCCTTTTACCTGGAGGTCCTGGATTCAATTCCTGGCCAGGACAGGGATTTACCTGGATGTGAGGGCTGGCTTGAGGTATTCTCAGACTACACGAGAACAACTGAGGAGTTATCTGATGGTAAGATAATGGCCCTGGTCTAGAAAGTCAAGAATAACAGTTAAGGGTATTTCTGCAGGTCTTCGGACTGAGCAGCAGTCGCTTGGTAGGCTGAAGCCCATCAGGACTGTAGTTCCATGGGGTTTTGGTTCTTGCACTTGTAGGTAATGTTGGAGACCCCAGTGATTCCGTGACTGAAAGTTATTCGGGGTGTAATTGTATAAACTGTTGTACACTTAATAATAATAATAATAATAATATAAAAAACCAAGCAAGGTGGCCATGCTGTTAGGGTCGCGTTGGCTGTGATCTTGCATTTGGGAGATTGTGGGTTGGAATCCCACTGTCAGCAGCCCTAAAGATGGTTTTCCATGGTTTCCCATTTTCACACAAAGGAAATGCTCGAGTTGTACCTTAATTAATGCCAAAGTCGCTTCCTTCTTAATCTTAGCCTTTTCCCAACCTTACGTCGCCAAAATCTTTTGATGTGTTAATACGACGCTAAACCACTAGCAAAATAAATACTAATTATAGTTGCTCTCTCTTCTTTCTTGTCTGCTCCTCCTCCAATTTATAAAAATGTGAGAAAAATAGACACATCCTGTACAACTTATACAACTTCAACTTGTAACTATCTATTTTTTTCAAACATCGTCTGAAAATCTCTATGAAATGAAATGAAATGTCGTATGGCTTTTAGTGCCGGGATATCCCAGGACGGGTTCGGCTCGCCAGGTGCAGGTCTTTCTATTTGACACCTGTAGGTGACCTGCGCGTCGTGATGAGGATGAAATGATGATGAAGACAACACATACACCCAGCCCCCATGCCATTGGAATTAACCAATTAAGGTTAAAATCCCCGACCCGGCCGGGAATCGAACCCGGGACCCTCTGAACCGAAGGCCAGTACGCTGACCGTTCAGCCAACAAGTCGGACTATGAGAAGGTAAGCACAAACTTTGCAAAGTGAATGTAATGGCCAGATTTTCTGCTGCTGCACCATGGACAGTACACCAAGGCCCAGGAAAGATGCTGAACATCTGCATGCTAGTTCCCACCTATGATATAGAAAGGAGAATGACCCTGAAGTTAAAATTTGGGCATATTATACAAATATGAATAGACATAATACAGGGTCATCACGTTATTTGGGCCTGCTTGCAGTTGCACTATGGTCTCGGGCATGCACTGCTCGCTGCTGATACTCCAATCCCTTTGCTGGGGCAACACACACACACATCCTCATGCATCAATGTGGATGAATGGATGAATTACTCTCTCTTCTTCCTTGTCTGCTTCTCCTTCAATTTATTAAAACGTGAGGAAAACAGACACATTCTACACAACTACTTTTACTTTAGCAACATTATTTACCAATTTACCATCTTTATAAATTTTCATTAATTCGTTGCATATCTTCTTTTGAGAGGTGGTGGTGATTATTGTTTGAAGAGGAAGTACTACTAGACAACCATCCTCTATTAACACTAATCAGGGAAAAAATTGACAGGATCTGACACAATGAGAAATGTAAATATCTGCCCAAGAAAGACAAGAACAACGAAGGGCATGATAATTTATTTCTTCCCTTACACACACATAACAAAACAGCATTGCAGGTCCATTGTTGAGTGATGCAGTCCCACAAGCACAGGCAGCCAGCCCGCTTGCCTACTAATGAATAGGGATAAGCTTGAAATGCACAGTCAGCTAAGTACAATGTGGCGGTGATGATTACTGTTTTAAGAGGAAGTACAACTGGGCAACCGTTCTCAAATAACACTAATCAAACAGAAAAATGTCTAACACTTTGAAAATGAAGTTATCAGCAAAAGAAAGGGAAGAGCCACAAGTGGTGTGAAAGACTTCCTAGACCTCAAAAACTTAATACTGTTGGTATCGGAAAAGAACAAGAGTTGACCAAGTGAGGCTGGATAGGAAAGATGAAGGTGAGGAGCCTGACATGAGTGGAAGCAATGCCAGACTCAGATGCGCGAACCATGGCCGCCAAACCACGCTCCCAGGCTGAGAATCCCCGGTCCTCATTTTAGCTGCCTCATAGAACAGGCCGGGGATACCATAGATGTTCTTCAGCTGTCTCCACTCACAGAAAGTCTGAGTACAAGGAAGTGGAGAAGAGGAGAGACTGAAGTGTAGGCAGGGGAACGGTGCATTCCCGCGCAAACAAGCCCAAATAAAATGACAACACTGTATCGTACTACATAGACCTTTAACCACATGTGAGCTTGATGCAATAAATCCAGTTGAATTTAAAATACCATTAATTCCTAATTTTGATTTAAAGTCACACAGTTTTTTTGGGTGAAGGATGGGGGGAGATAACTACATACCCTTTCTAGATGACTGGTTATTAGTTCATACCCTTGAGACAAACAGTTCTCATGGTTTGGCTTTGATATGACAGCATACAGAGAAGAGGAAAAAACAATAGCAAACAATTAAAATGAAGCTCAAATCTGAAAGAGTGAAATATGCAACAAGCCTATAATGGCATTTATTAAGACGTATGTATATGAAAGTAACTTCACTCATTTCATAATTTTCATACAAGCATCTTAATAACTATTATAGGCAAGTTGCATACGACTGTTTTTGTTTGACCATATCTAAATGTCTAAGTTTTGAGTTTTTACAATATACCTTTTGTATGTACTTTCTCCTTCCAATCATTAATTCATACTCCAAGAGCAACACCGTGTGAACACCAATCTACAAATACTTTGATCAAATCTTAAAAAAAAAAATCTACAGCAAATACCTTGTAACAAGACATACATCACTGAAAAATACTGACATTCATGAAACACCTTTAATAGTTTTATCAGTAATTACTAAATGATATAGTTTAAAAACTAAACAGATCGATGCACACTAGTCAGCATGATATGCACTGACCATGGCATGACTTGATGTGCTGCATAATATAGAGCATATTTAAATTATTTTATTTAATTACCTAAATAAATAAATAAATAAATAAATAAATAAATAAATAAATAAATAAATAAATACATAAATAAATAAGTGCCTTATTTATCAATTCACGATTGTTCCACATAGAATATTAATCGATACTGAATATGGTTAGTTGGAAATGAAAAGAAGTATCATAATGTATGTCATTATGGTACAGTTACGTCACAAGTAATTAGCCTACTATAGTATGGTCAAACAAAAATAAAAATGTGTTGCACAATATTAGCTGCTCTGCAAAAAAAAAAAAAAAAAGTTAAAGTAAAATATATACTTCTACTTCCTTGAATATACATTAATATGCAAATTATGAGTAAAAATATCAAGTTCTCCAGCAATACACATACATGTAGAGCAATTAAAAAAAATCACTGATATAATTTGAAATTGCATTAAAACTTGAACTACAAAGCCTAACTGTTTATTCATATAATTCACGTTATGCACTGCACTGCAGGTTGGTTCTTTTACTAGCTTTATAACAACTTCCTGATGTTATATTGCAAAGAAAAATAAGCTTACAGTATAAAATTATTACTCTGCTTCAACAATTTTTACAACTTTGAAGTATCTTATAGGCAAAGGGAAAACAAACTTGAAGAGACTTACAGAGTGGCAGTGTTAGTTATGTGAAAGTAGGAGAGAGAGAACAGAGAACAGACAGAGCAAAAAAGTGGATTAAGACAAGGAAGTACTCTGTTACCTTTGCTTTTCATTGTACTAATGGATGAGTTAATGACAAAACTGGCAAGTAAAACTGGGGAAGGAAAAATGAAAGTGATTATTTATGTATAGCATCAGAAGCACTAATATATACAGTACATATTGCGCCGTTCCCGCGTCCAGGCAAGGACACAAGAGATCCAGACTAGCTCTAACTTCAATAAATCAGGTGACTGAGTTCTACGGGTGTGAGTTCCGCAACGGAAAAACGACCAGGTCAAACAACGGTATTCCCTAACTAACGCAGAAAGACGTCTCTTACTCGTATTTAGCTAGGTACCATTCTCATTAATTCTTAAGAAAATCGTCGTCGATCGTTACTACTACAATCTTATAACTAAGCCTTATGCTAAGAACACAGAGAAAGAGTTTTTAGGTTTCACAATTCAAAATTTATTTAAATATTAAATCAAATATTCAAGCAATTAGTTCAAAATTTTACTAATGAAGTAGCCTTAGTATTGACTGACTCATCGTCGACCTAGTAATCCATATCCGTCGATAACTTTGGAAAAAAATCACGTCTTTTCACTTCACCCTAAGTGATTGAATGTCTTCTCGGCTTAAATAGCTTCCTCTCTTAGTACTCATTCTTCTCCGAAATCATCAATTAATATTGTAAACGACATGACACATGTGGGAAGATTCTTAAAAATAAACTGCCCTATCCTTCTCTTTCAATTCACCTAGCGAGTTGGGTGATGATTAAATAAATTAAATTGGATACAGCTACTAGTATTTACAAGTGCCTTCTTGGCAAGAAAATAAAACATGAAAATTATTTACATTAAAAATATAGGATGCATCCACAGAAAAGAAAAGAAAACTCCTATCAACTATTATTTATAGTCCTTCTAGTTGTATTATTTTGAGAAATAAAGAAACACATGTGGACTTTCTGAGCCATTCTTCAGTCAAGAAATGGAGTTCTATTTGTTTAAGTTAACCATCCTTGGAAATCGCATCAGACTATGTTAACTAACACTTGATATTTATTCTAAAAACTATCACATTATTTAAAATTTCAACTGACTGATTGGTTGTCCGTAGATTTAAGACTATCTATGAAGATATTCTAAACTCTTCTTGCGTTGTTCTGACAAGTACACACATATACGTTTTACGTCTTAAATATTGCTCTCTGCCTATTTGGTTGCTTTTTTTTAGACACTCATATTTCCTTATGTTACACATCATGAGCTAAGCTACGTCCATTGTAAGTCGTAATCATCCAATAAGTAACATCTTCGCAAGATTTAATTCATGAATTTAAGGTAATATGACCTTATCTTATTGACATAGACTAGGTGCGTACGAAATGGCAAGAAACGTCATCACTCTGGTTCTACAAGGTTATAATAACACATGCTACCAACGGAAAATCTACTTAATCGGATGACAATATCTCCAGCTAAAAGAAAATGATTCACCTTCGAAACCCTAGGTCACCAGTGATCGGCCTATAGATTGAAATTCATACAGAAATGTAATCATTCAGTGAGTTCTCGAGATCTTCCTAAGCGAATCAGTGAAGGCTCCAAACTATCCAGAGTAAACATTTGCTGCTCCAAGTAACTTAATATGGATAAAAGAAACATTGCACTCGACGTCCTGAGATCATGTCCTGAGCTAGATAAAATGCGTAGGCTAAAAATCATTGCGTGGAATTGGCGAGAAATCAGTGATCTTCTCAATTATAACATTTGAAATCACGAGACCTTATTTCATGCAACTATGACTCTCTCTCGAAGAAACAATAACTACAACCATTATACATCATCAACAACTCTATATCATATTCATGACGCGATAATTATTACTCTTATTTCATATAACCACACTATCACTTTATCATGTAATTCATTACCTTGGCTTGCACATGAACGTGCCGCGACATTACAAAAATGCCTACTTTATTTGCTACAGTCATAGTACCAAATTTAACGTAACTTGGAATAGTCTACTGCCATTCCCTCATAACACAAATCCTATGCATGATCTCGTACAATTTGACGTTGCTTAAGTTTATGACACGCAGATATAAATGCCTACTTCATTCTTACACATCACTGGTAATAATAATAATAATAATCTTAGCGATCTCTTCACGCATGTCTCTAGAAAACATTACGAACGAACATCACTTGGTGACCACGCCTATAAATGGAATTGACGTTTCGTACGGATGAGTATCTACTTCCAATCAATTTAGCTAGATGTTTGTTTACGCACTGTGTTCGCACCAATAAATATTACTAAGCAAAATAAAGAAAACAATATCTTCTTACTTACGAAAACGACTTGGATATTGGACTTAACTTTGCTCAAGATGGTCTCGGCGTTTCCTCCTCTCCGGTCATCTGAGACTATGAACTGGTCATTTGGTTCCTCCACAAGTGGTTGGGTACATCGTGGCTTCTCATCATCGCTCACTGGTCATCCGGGATAGCCAACATCGTCTCGCCTCGTCAGGATCCAAGCAGCATCGCCTTGCTTCCTTACAGACCCATGATGAAGACTCGTGCGTATGGAACAGAACAATGATAGAATGTTTGACTCATTGCTGACATTTTTCAAGTACTATAGCTCTTGCGTTGCTCAGATTGTACAGGTTTTTACTGGAAAACAGTTAGATCAATAAATAGTCCAGAATTGTCTAAGACTTATATTCAGTATATTGTGATTCGAAAATAAATTTCTTTTCGCCGTCTTTTATCAGCTTAAATGCATTTAATTTACTGGTCCGTAAGTGTCTTTCAATGTTAACCGGTGTCGGGCAAATTTCATCAAGGGCTTGCGTCACTGCGTGACGTAGTTCCACAGTAGTATATCTTATCTTATCTCTTATTGTTTCTCGTATTAAATCTCTCGCGCGGCGTTTAAATCTTGATCTCTGCCAAATAGAGTGTAGTCGGGAACTAATCTTCGTTTCCAAATCTCCAATATATCGCTCCGCTGAATAATTCCTTTAAAATGAGTTTTGCGTCCTGTTAATACACCGAAGTCAGTTTTGATAGTCAAAGATGAGCATCTTTTTTCTTAAATAATGGTTTCAAATAATGTCCATCTGTCATTTTTTTCTGCGCCTTCTAAACGCGGCTATTACTGTAACCGACTGACGAAAAGACTTATAATTTGGCCTGTACTGACGTTAAATGTATTTTATTCGAGATTTTGACCGCAGAGACTCCATCTTTGTTGCTCTAGCTCTTATAAAGAATTGTGAAACGGCACATTAACTTCCCCTACGTTGAAAGAAATATATGGCTTGCTATATATTTATTATATTCGTCTTCCTTTTTATAATGGGACTTTTCACTATTCTTTATGAGTTCTTTTCTTGCATTATTACTCCTTTCTTCGGAACAATTTGTTTATTCATGCTGTAAGTGACTTCAATCTGTACTTCTTTGACTCGTCATCACTTGAGATGGTTTGCCCCTTTCCTATTCTTTGAAATATAACTTGATGTTTGCACTGTTATGTACTCCTTTACTGTTTCCATTTAAGTCGTGAATTTCGTATGCATTATTTCTGAATGAACGGTTAATCCTAAATGGTCCTTCAAATAAATGTAGGAATTTCGCAAAGACTTTGTTCGTTACACTGGAAATTGCGGGTTTCTTTATTAATACCAGGTCGCCTTTCTTCAATTCAGGTTTGAATTTCTTATGCTGTACCCTCCTTAACCTTCTCTGTGCTTGTCTGTACAGCCTCTCGCGAACCAATTTGTTAATTTCGTCGATATCTAAGTCAGGTTCAGCAGGTAGGTGAACAACTGCGTCCCAAGGTCTTTCAGGTTTAATACTATGATGAATGATTTTAGGTATCTGTCCGCTGGATTCATGTATTGTGTTATTCATGCTGTCTTCTATTATTCCTATTACCTCTAACCACTTCCAGTGTTGGTTTGGACAATAGATTCGACAAAATTTCGCTATTTCTTTCATGCATCTTTCAACAGGATTGGACGCTGGATGTCTCACCGAGCAAAGAATGTGTTTAATTCCTAACTCTTCCATGGTTTCTCTGAATTGAAGTGACGTAAATTGTGTCCCTCTGTCTGACAGTAATTTCTCAGGCTTTCCCATGTTAGGTAAGGTGTTTTTGATTAGACGTTGTAATACCTGCTTTGTGTTGGCGCGTTGAATTGGTTGCAACGACACATATTTAGAGAACACATCCATCACTACAACTATGTACTTGTGTCCCCTTCTGGCAGTTGGGAGTCTACCAAAGATATCTATAGCATATAGTTCTCGAGCTTTATGAGGCAATATAGCTCTGGGTTCGTGTCTTACTGTACCACTGCCATGTTTAACCTTTTGGCATATGTCGCATGTTCTCACGGTATTCCTCACCGTTCTTCGAATACCTTTCCAAGTAAATTTTTCGAGTATTACTTGTGTTACCTTTTCCACGCCACCGTGACCTGTAATTCTGTGTATGTGCCAGATTACTTCCTTGTATAACATCGAAGGTAGTACTATACGTATCCTCTTATGACCTTTACCTGATCTAGCCATTAGTATGCCTTGCTCTAAGCTGTAGATTTTCGTAATTCTCAATTTTGTTTCACTTTCACAGTTTTCATCTTCCAATTTATCTATGATTTGTTTCAACCTTTCGTCTAGACGCTGCAAGTGTACTAGGTTCTGTAGTTTCTCTAATGTTTCTTCATCGTCCGGGACCAATTCAATTCTATGAATTATTTCCTCTTTCTCCACAGGGTTACGACTTAGGGCGTCAGCAAGGATGTTTTCCTTTCCCTTACAATACTCTATTTTTATCTGGAACTGCTGCGTGAACAACATCCACCTTGTTATCCGCTCATTGGTCATTGCAGCTTTCAGTCCAAATGTTAATGCCTTATGGTCTGATCTGACCGTTATTGGGTATCCATAAATAGTTTTTCTCCATTGCTGTAAGGCGTAAATGATTGCTAATAGCTCCTGTTCCGTCGTAGTATAGTTAACCTCGTGGCTCCTTAATTTTCGGCTAGTGAATGCTAGATATATCCTTTTGGGAGGTGTTCCTTCTTCTTCTTGGTATAAACAAGCTCCGATGCCAACATTAGATGCGTCTGACTGTATTATAAATTCCTTTTCATAGTTAGGATAGCCTAATTTAATGCTTTTTGTTAACAAGGTCTTTAGTTCTTGGAATGCTCTTTCTGCCTTTTCGTCCCATTTCCACCTGTTGTTGATCTTTAACAAATCCTGCAAAGGCGCGGCGGTCTGGGTATATCCTTGACAATGGTTAGAGAAAAACTGCGCCATCCCAAGAAACTGTCTGACGTGCTTTATACGCTTCGGTCGGGGAAAATCGTATATGGCTTGGATCTTAACTGGGTTAGGCCGTACTCCTGTACCGTCTATCATGTGACCGACGAATAGGACCTCTTCTTGACAGAATTTCGATTTTGAAAGGTTGATCTTAAATCCCGTGGCTCTTAAGTTTCGAAACAACTTCTCGAGCTTGTCACAATGCTCCGTAAATGTTTTAGTTGCGAGAATTAGATCGTCCACATAGTAAGTTAAAAACTCCTTTACCTCCGGCGTTAAATTTCTGTCTAATGCTCTCACCAAAACAGCACAACTATTTCTTAATCCGAATGGGAGACGACAGTAGATATATGTCTGATTATCAAACATAAATCCTGTTAATAATCGGGATTTTTCCTCCAGAACGATGTGATGATATGAGGATGTAAAATCCATGGTTGAAAAATACCTCATGTCACGGAATTTCTGAATAATATCCTTTATTTTTGGAGTTTGATTATACTCTGGAATCAATCGACCGTTCAAAAAACGAGCGTCAAGGCACAAACGGAGTTTCCCGTTGCTTTTTACGACAATTACCAAGGGATTCAAATACGGACTTGATGTCTTCATTATAATGCCATCGTCTTCCATTTCCTTTATGATCTTCTTCACTTCTGGGAAGTGTTTCTCCGGAATTCCATAGAGTTTGCCTTTATAGGGCGTCCAATCGTTCACTATTAATTTATATTTAAAATTTGGAATCTGTCCTGGTTTATTCTTAAATAAATCCGAGTATTCCTGTAAGATTCCATGAAGTTTTGATTTTTCGCTCGTGGAAATTTTAGCATTCGCCACTGCTTCCGCTATGTTCGGCATGTCTTCTTCCTCCTCCATAGCCATTACCCTTTCTATGCTCGCAACAATGTTTTCGTCCGCCAGAGACATCTCTCCTTCCTCTAAGTGAAAGTTCGGATGTTCTTCGGATGGTACGTTTTCTTCTTCCGATACCTCCTTGTTACCTATGATCCTAATGTTGTCATTGATCTTAATCCGTTCTTGGTTTTCCCTGGTGTGTTCGTCAGATATAGGGAACCTTATTTCTTGTTTCTCCATATCGATCGTCATTCCAGTTACCGTCATGAAGTCTATCCCTAGTATAATATTATATTTAATCTTGTTCATGACTATGAATGGATGCTCAAAGTGCCGGTTTCCAATATTTATTTCCAAATATGTTTGTATATTGCATTCCACTGTTTTATCTGGAATTATCCCTCTTATTTCAATTTTCGAAACTGGGATGGTTAATAATTTCATTCTTCTACTCATATCTTGGAATAATTCCTTCGAAAGTACACTGATGCTAGCCCCAGAATCAACTAAACAACGTACTTTCATCTCTCCAACTCTTGCTACGATAATAGGCAATTCATACTTTCTCTTTATGTGATGTACTGTCAAATCCTTCATCAGTTCTTCCGAATCGATTTCCCACGAATCCACCTGTGTTATGAAATAACTATAAATTTTGGAATCCAATGCGTTCTTTATATTCTCAACCTCACCTTCTAATTCAAAATCGGCGTTTTTTTTTTTGCTTGTTATCTTTTCACTTTCTCTTCTACATTCGAATTCTCTCACGTTCGGATCGAGGATCTGTTCTTCCTGTTTCTTCCTTTTGTACCTTTGCAACTCCAGACTCTCCGCTCCCTCTACATCAGCGTTGACGTCCTGTTCTCTAATTGCTTTTTCCCACTTTATCTTTTCGTTTCGGTCCTCATTTACATCGCGTGTAGGTCTCCGATTATAAGTTTCCCTTCCTTGGTCAGCTCTCGTATTTCTTCTTCCGTAACCATATCTTCCTCTAAAATTATTTCTTCCTCTGTTTTCTCTGTACGGGTTCCTGTACCGCATGTTGGGTCTATATGCTCCATTTTCCCTATATGCTTCTTGGTTGTAGGACCCTTTCCTGCAATAGCATTTTTCTTCATCTCTCCTTCCATTCTCCTGGTTTCCCCATTGTCTCTTCCTGTTCATTTTTACTCTTTCTTCAGGGGTATTTCCATCGACGTTTCCCTGTGTGAGCACATTAACCGTTTCTTCACTGTAAGCGTTCCTAATCATTCTTTGAGGGTGTGGTGCTGTAGTCATATCGATCTGTCTGAGTGTCGTTTCCATTTGTACTGCTGTAGTTGGGTTAGCAGTAGCCAGCAACCTTTGTATATCGGAAGGAAATTGTCGTTGTATCGTCTTGATCGCTTCAAGCTCACTGGGTGGCGAATCAAGGTCTTGAAAACGATGAAACTGGAAAGCGAAATAATCACTAAACCCTGTTTGACCGTTCGTAGCATACTTGCGAGAGTACAACTCTAAGCGTAAATTCTGCTGCAATTCCGGACTCCAAAATTTCTGTAAGAACGCCGTTTTAAAGTCACTATACTCATGGAAAGTATATTTAAATGCTTGGAACCATAAGCTTGGATTAGCATCTAAATGCTTTTCCACTATTTTCAATTTCTTCTCCTCAGCGATGCCATGTTCCTTGAAGTAATCCTCCATTTCCCTAAGGAAACGTTTGGGCGAAATACTGGTGGAATTATTAAAGTGCTTCGGTCTATCATCGAAGGTCTTTATGACATTAATAATCGTAGGATAACCACTGTTTCCGTTATCCACATTTGTCTCCCCCATACTGTGGTTAGAACGTGTGGCTGGTATGGGTGTCACTTCTCTTTCATTTATTTGAAACTCCACTCCTCTGTTCCGCTCGCTACTAGACATCATAACAGTCTTTCCTGTTCCTTCCTCCCGAATTTCTTGTAACTGAGCTTGCATTTGTCTAAGCCCTTCTTCAGATTTCGTTATTCTTTGGTTTAATTCATCCTTATGTTGTTCTATTTCCTCTCTTATCTCCGTTATTCTGCTTCCAATTTGGTTTGCAGCCTGGTCGTACTTCTTTTCCAGACTTGTACTCGTGGTTAGCACGTCCTCACCTAGTTTTCCTATACTTTCCTCACATAATCTCCATTTTTCTTGGGAATCTAGGCTTAACTTTTCCATATTATCCGATAAATCCTTTATTACATTCTCCTTCAAAGATTGGAGATAGTTATTGTTTCCTGTCATCTCTCTCCTAATTTCGTTTATTTCTTCTCGCATCTCTCGGTTTTTCTCTTCCATATTTCCTCTGATTTCGGCTTTCCATTCATCTATATTGTTCTTCATCTCCTCCATCATTTCTCTATGTTTTGCTTCTTGTATCTCCCCCATTTTTCTCTCCAAATTTTCCATGAATCTCTGATATCGTTCCTCGTGTTCTTGCTTCTCTCTCTTCCTCTCTTCTTCCTGCTTCTTAACCATTTCTGCCATCTGCTTCTTATTCATTTCTTCCATCATCTTCTTCAACGTTTCTTCCTGCTTTCTCATCTCTTCCTGCCTCTCTTTCTTAGCTTCCTCGTCGCGTCTTCTAGCTTCTTCCTCGCGTTTTTCATCACGCATTCTAGCTTCTTCATCGCGCTTCCTGTTCTCTTCCAACCTCTCCTTTCTAGCTTCTTCATCGCGCTTTCTAGCTTCTTCATCGCGCTTTCTGTTCTCTTCCAACCTCTCCTTTCTAGCTTCGTCATCGCGCTTTCTAGCTTCTTCATCGCGCTTTCTGTTCTCTTCTAATCTCTCCTTTTTAGCTTCTTCATCGCGCTTTCTAGCTTCTTCATCACGCTTTCTATTCTCTTCTAATCTCTCTTTTTTAGCTTCTTCATCGCGCTTTCTATTTTCTTCCATCATTTCCTTTATAGCCTGCAACAATCCCTGGCGCTCTTCTTTCTGTCTTCTTTCTTTCTCTTCCTGCTCTTTTTGATATTTCTCTTGTTTCTCTTCTTGGTCTTTCCGATGCTGTTCTTGTTCTTCTCGTTGTTCCCTTTGATACTCCTCAAATTGAGCTTTCAAATGGCTTAACGTCGTCATATCGATATTCAATTAGTATTCTAAATTCTAAAAATCCTAATAAACTCTATGGTTTTACCTAAATTCTCCACAACTCAAGTTTTCCGACAATGTCTCTCCCACTACTCCAATCAACAATATATATATTCAGCAAATACACAGGCAGGCTTCACTACTTGGATCCGATTCAGCTCACGATGTTGACCCAATCACACTAGGAAATATGAGGTACTTGTTCATGTACTTATGACTCCAATTCTTAACTGAAAATAACTCAAACAACCTCTTACAATCTATCTCTTACATCTAAGTTACATCTAAATAAATTGACATATTAGCAATAATCTATCCTTCTTTCCTATTTCTGACTGCTATCAGCCATTTGCTGCTATCCTCTTCAGAGCAACCATCCATTTCTTCTTTCTCCTGTTCCATTATCTATACTGGGCATCTACTTGTTCTCACAGTCTAATATCTTGCTGTGTCAACTTCGATCCCATAAGATAATAACGCCTAACAGTCCAGTAAAGAAATTACCGTACAACATCTTCATTTCCATGCAATCAATCTGCTGTTACCATCAATAATTCCTCATCCATAAGTTTCTAAAATATCTCCTTCGTCTTACCCACTTCTCTTGAGTAAATTCTCCCATTTTACTCTAATATTGCACCGAAGACCCGTTATTCGACTATCATCTCTGTCATCTTCTTACTAGGTTTCCCGATGTTTTCCTCATTCTTATTGTTACATATGGGAATCGACCTCTTCACAGTTCTGTGTCGTATTCTTTCTCTTGACTTCCCACGACGACTTTCTCTTGAATTTCCACATACATGAGTATCTCAAAAAGAAATTCTGTTTGGTTTGCAACCAACAGTTCCCATGGCGTTTTCCTCCATTCGCATCACGTTGAGGCACCATTTTCTATGGCGACCAACGGTTCTTGACCACGGTGTCTTTCTCGAATTGTCACACGTATGGGCGACATTTTCTACTTGCGCCGTTCCCGCGTCCAGGCAAGGACACAAGAGATCCAGACTAGCTCTAACTTCAATAAATCAGGTGACTGAGTTCTACGGGTGTGAGTTCCGCAACGGAAAAACGACCAGGTCAAACAACGGTATTCCCTAACTAACGCAGAAAGACGTCTCTTACTCGTATTTAGCTAGGTACCATTCTCATTAATTCTTAAGAAAATCGTCGTCGATCGTTACTACTACAATCTTATAACTAAGCCTTATGCTAAGAACACAGAGAAAGAGTTTTTAGGTTTCACAATTCAAAATTTATTTAAATATTAAATCAAATATTCAAGCAATTAGTTCAAAATTTTACTAATGAAGTAGCCTTAGTATTGACTGACTCATCGTCGACCTAGTAATCCATATCCGTCGATAACTTTGGAAAAAAATCACGTCTTTTCACTTCACCCTAAGTGATTGAATGTCTTCTCGGCTTAAATAGCTTCCTCTCTTAGTACTCATTCTTCTCCGAAATCATCAATTAATATTGTAAACGACATGACACATGTGGGAAGATTCTTAAAAATAAACTGCCCTATCCTTCTCTTTCAATTCACCTAGCGAGTTGGGTGATGATTAAATAAATTAAATTGGATACAGCTACTAGTATTTACAAGTGCCTTCTTGGCAAGAAAATAAAACATGAAAATTATTTACATTAAAAATATAGGATGCATCCACAGAAAAGAAAAGAAAACTCCTATCAACTATTATTTATAGTCCTTCTAGTTGTATTATTTTGAGAAATAAAGAAACACATGTGGACTTTCTGAGCCATTCTTCAGTCAAGAAATGGAGTTCTATTTGTTTAAGTTAACCATCCTTGGAAATCGCATCAGACTATGTTAACTAACACTTGATATTTATTCTAAAAACTATCACATTATTTAAAATTTCAACTGACTGATTGGTTGTCCGTAGATTTAAGACTATCTATGAAGATATTCTAAACTCTTCTTGCGTTGTTCTGACAAGTACACACATATACGTTTTACGTCTTAAATATTGCTCTCTGCCTATTTGGTTGCTTTTTTTTAGACACTCATATTTCCTTATGTTACACATCATGAGCTAAGCTACGTCCATTGTAAGTCGTAATCATCCAATAAGTAACATCTTCGCAAGATTTAATTCATGAATTTAAGGTAATATGACCTTATCTTATTGACATAGACTAGGTGCGTACGAAATGGCAAGAAACGTCATCACTCTGGTTCTACAAGGTTATAATAACACATGCTACCAACGGAAAATCTACTTAATCGGATGACAATATCTCCAGCTAAAAGAAAATGATTCACCTTCGAAACCCTAGGTCACCAGTGATCGGCCTATAGATTGAAATTCATACAGAAATGTAATCATTCAGTGAGTTCTCGAGATCTTCCTAAGCGAATCAGTGAAGGCTCCAAACTATCCAGAGTAAACATTTGCTGCTCCAAGTAACTTAATATGGATAAAAGAAACATTGCACTCGACGTCCTGAGATCATGTCCTGAGCTAGATAAAATGCGTAGGCTAAAAATCATTGCGTGGAATTGGCGAGAAATCAGTGATCTTCTCAATTATAACATTTGAAATCACGAGACCTTATTTCATGCAACTATGACTCTCTCTCGAAGAAACAATAACTACAACCATTATACATCATCAACAACTCTATATCATATTCATGACGCGATAATTATTACTCTTATTTCATATAACCACACTATCACTTTATCATGTAATTCATTACCTTGGCTTGCACATGAACGTGCCGCGACATTACAAAAATGCCTACTTTATTTGCTACAGTCATAGTACCAAATTTAACGTAACTTGGAATAGTCTACTGCCATTCCCTCATAACACAAATCCTATGCATGATCTCGTACAATTTGACGTTGCTTAAGTTTATGACACGCAGATATAAATGCCTACTTCATTCTTACACATCACTGGTAATAATAATAATAATAATCTTAGCGATCTCTTCACGCATGTCTCTAGAAAACATTACGAACGAACATCACTTGGTGACCACGCCTATAAATGGAATTGACGTTTCGTACGGATGAGTATCTACTTCCAATCAATTTAGCTAGATGTTTGTTTACGCACTGTGTTCGCACCAATAAATATTACTAAGCAAAATAAAGAAAACAATATCTTCTTACTTACGAAAACGACTTGGATATTGGACTTAACTTTGCTCAAGATGGTCTCGGCGTTTCCTCCTCTCCGGTCATCTGAGACTATGAACTGGTCATTTGGTTCCTCCACAAGTGGTTGGGTACATCGTGGCTTCTCATCATCGCTCACTGGTCATCCGGGATAGCCAACATCGTCTCGCCTCGTCAGGATCCAAGCAGCATCGCCTTGCTTCCTTACAGACCCATGATGAAGACTCGTGCGTATGGAACAGAACAATGATAGAATGTTTGACTCATTGCTGACATTTTTCAAGTACTATAGCTCTTGCGTTGCTCAGATTGTACAGGTTTTTACTGGAAAACAGTTAGATCAATAAATAGTCCAGAATTGTCTAAGACTTATATTCAGTATATTGTGATTCGAAAATAAATTTCTTTTCGCCGTCTTTTATCAGCTTAAATGCATTTAATTTACTGGTCCGTAAGTGTCTTTCAATGTTAACCGGTGTCGGGCAAATTTCATCAAGGGCTTGCGTCACTGCGTGACGTAGTTCCACAGTAGTATATCTTATCTTATCTCTTATTGTTTCTCGTATTAAATCTCTCGCGCGGCGTTTAAATCTTGATCTCTGCCAAATAGAGTGTAGTCGGGAACTAATCTTCGTTTCCAAATCTCCAATATATCGCTCCGCTGAATAATTCCTTTAAAATGAGTTTTGCGTCCTGTTAATACACCGAAGTCAGTTTTGATAGTCAAAGATGAGCATCTTTTTTCTTAAATAATGGTTTCAAATAATGTCCATCTGTCATTTTTTTCTGCGCCTTCTAAACGCGGCTATTACTGTAACCGACTGACGAAAAGACTTATAATTTGGCCTGTACTGACGTTAAATGTATTTTATTCGAGATTTTGACCGCAGAGACTCCATCTTTGTTGCTCTAGCTCTTATAAAGAATTGTGAAACGGCACATTAAAAATACAAAATGTACAACCAAAAGACATATGTATAATAATGTAACAATCACAACATTACAGAAAGGCCCAACGTGATAGATCTGGACTATATAGGCGACTTCTTGTCGAGCATGGTGCTTGGAAAAGTAGATGCTGTGTTGGTTCCTTAATGTAAAGACTGTCTTTAGAAATGATGAACCACAATAGAAGGGTCTAAGAAGACCACAGAATATGGCAGAAGAACTAACTTATATGGTTGCTGACCAATAGTTAGCCACTTTCAGGGACTCAGGTGTTGCTTGCATGAGGTCTTCCACAGTACATGTATTTGGACACAGTTTGCATTGGGGAAGATGAGGCGTTGTATGCAGAGAACCACAATCACATAATGGCGAGTCTACGTGAAAACACCACTTCAACAGGTTAGATTTGCATCTTGTTACACCTGAGTGCAATCTATTGAGAGATTTCCACATTAGCCAGCTTTCTGTATGACCAGAAAGTGATGTTTGCAAATGAATTGTTTAACTGGGGAGAAAAGGAAGAGGATATACAGGAATAGTTAGAAGCATGGGAAGATGAAGTAAAAAAATGGAATAAAATGTAATGCCAAAAATAGCCAGAACATGATCACAACTAGGAAAAAGGAGAGAGATAATGCTTGGAGGGGAACAGCTTAAGACGGTGGGAGAGTTTCAAGTACCTGAGAAGTATCATACGGGAAAGAGTGACACAAGTGTAATATACTAATATAACTTGGAAACAATATTCTCTAACCCCTGGGTAAATAATGGAAATATTGATTATTATTATTATTATTATTATTATTATTATTATTATTATTATTATTATTATTATTATTATTATTACGAGTTGTGAGGTATAGCTAGGAAGTGTTTACATCTATTAGTATTAGTATTATTATTTATGTAGTTGTGTACGAACTTCATCTGATATACTCATGATTGTATTATTTGTGAGGTTATGTCATGAAACATCTGCTGTATATATGTATATGTATCTTATATACATATTATACAGGAAATATTGTAACTTACTTTTGCTGATAATAATAAATAAAATCATGAATAAAATATAATAAATAAAATTACTCAAAAACTAATAAAATTAATAAGCATAATTAACCGAAATGTCCGTAGTATGGGCGCCAGAGTTCACCAGAATGGATCCCTCGAATTTAGATAAGAGCATGATAAACTTTATATCCCAGGGCGTGTACATAATGCTGCGTACTGGTACATCTGCTGCAGGCCTTACCTAACCTCCTGAAAACGACTAATTAGGTAGGAACTGCACCTAGGTTCATCAATAACACTGATTCTAAAATAGCTAACTATATTCTGAACAAATTCCGTGCATGAGCACCTCATCAACATACAACATTATACATATAATACACACATAAAATATTGCTGGAAGACTCCATATTTACAACAACAATAATAATGAAAATCGTGGGAAAACGAAAGCGAGAACTAAGTTACCATTTGTAAATAGTCCGATGAACAATGTACATGTATGAAGATAAATACCCTTCACTGTCTCTATATCAATTCGACTTACCGATTCTCATAATCGGCAGTTATCACATCACACAGATACTGTACCTTGTACTACTGTGTTCACATATTTTAACACTTGTAAAGATATATACACACGTCTGTCGATCCTCAACATAAATTTATGGAAAGTCTGAGATAGCTTTCACCAACATATAATGCTAGGCCGCCACAAGTGCTACAATACTTAATGCGCAAACACTCTCCACAATCAGTCACTTTCCACGAACATAACAAGACTACGCTCCACGAACGTTTTAAGTCCAGTCCATTGCTGCCGTGTCACTCCAGTACCGTGTATCAGCACTACTTCCTTCCCGTACAGTGCCTCAGTTGTAGTTGTAGTTGTAGTTATCTTCCTTCTCGTTCCTATACAATCACCTCTACAATCACCCTTACAATGTCCCTTTACAATGTCCAGGTTGCCGCCGTATGATCACCCTTTATAGACATCAACATCCCCCTCCTCTCAGATGATACGTCTGGATTGGTGCTTGCCAGCCAATCATGAGTAAACCTCTTCTTTCTCCCAAGTTATAAACAAACACTCGGGAGTTTTACATGAATCATCAAATTTCCCTGGTACAACTACAAGCTCATCTCATCAGGCTGGGATATATACATGACTAATGGAATTTCCTGACACAAGTACATCAACAAACACTGGGGTAGCCAGATGACTCATTCAAATTACCAGAGTTCTTAAAGCAATGTTTTCCCACTCGTGCAAAACAAATTACTCATACCTACATATGTGGATATCTTCCAGCTTACCAATATAAATGGCAAAATATATAAATGAAATACTAATAATAATAATAATAATAATAATAATAATAATAATAATAATAATAAATCAAATACTGACAATAATATCTATAACTTCTACATATAATTCGGGGGTGTGATATATGTACTATCACAATATTATGTACCTATTCTGAGATATGCAACAGTTTTAAAGAGAACTATGTTCAGCCAAATACAGCTGTTAACTTGCATTTGGCCAGGTCATCGCCTCCACCACTCCCCCTCTGTAAATCGTTCTTCTCCAAACCCCCTCCCTGTGCGCACTATTCATCTACCCCATCGTTAAAGGAGCCTTGCTGTGTGAACGTTAAAATTGAATAATTGAAAAAGAGGTTCAACCTATTCAATACATAAGAGAAAGAAATGTAGTGATTACATTCTTATTTAATAGTAACTAGAATTGGGACCGGTTTCGACCATAGTCCAGGTCATCGTCAGCCGATCAACACATAAGGCCCATGTAAGAGAAGGCTTTTTGGTTAGCTTGGTTAGCTTGTGCATTTAAAGATAAAAATTTCATTGTTCCGTATTGAAAGTATTAACGTTAAAATTGAATAACTGAAAAAGAGGTTCAACCTATTCAATACATGAGAGAAAGAAATTTAGTGATTACATTCTTATTTAATAGTCGAAAAGTGCTAATGTGGTGCCGGTATACAAAAAGGGCGATAAGGAAAGGGTTAAAAATTACAGGCCAGTGTCTTCAACATCCATTGTCCGTAAATGCATAGAGCGGCTTATAATATGGAGGAGGTCGATCACCGGCTGTTGCGGTAACATCTGAAGTAATACAAGGTTCTGTGATCGAGCCTCTCCTCTACACTGTCTTTGTTCTTGACCTCCCAGCTTGTGTCTCACTTTCAATGGCCCAATATGCTGACGAAACTGTACTGTACAGATGTATAAGAAATAAGAAAGACACCCTTGTTCTACAATCTGATATGGAGAATCTGTTAATGTGATGCAGTGTAAATAGTCTGAATACAAATGTGAATAAGTGTACATATATGAGAAGGTCAAGAAATCCCACCATGAACAGTTATAAACTGCAGTGCACTAGTTTCAAACTACTTAGCATAACTATTTGTGGCAATTTGAAGTGGAATATACAGTGTGAAGAGGCAAGGTGGAAGGTAACAAAAATCCTGGGGTTCCTACATAGAAATTTAAGACGTATGGTCTACCTACTTGGCATCCCACAACAACGCAGAACATGAGTACGCTGCCGTGCCGAAAGGCTAATTAACCATCACTCCTCCTCCCATCCAATAAGTTTACCTTCCATTGAGACAATAGCCAAACAAACTGACCTGATCTTTCTCCAGAAATCCCTCTCTGCCTCCAAAGAAACTGATCCCTTTCAACATCTATTGCTTGTTTATCATTCAGCTCAGAGAGGCGAAAGACTTGCCTCTTCCAACATTCCAAATGTGTATAAAAACAAATGTAATTTAATAGAACTGCTTCATGTGTCTGCGAGTGTGTGGGTGAATGAGTGAAAGGTAGAGAGAGAAAGGAAGTATGCAAGCACGGGAATCATTGAATGAATTAATGATTAGCTAACTATCAGTAGACAGTATGAACGAACAGTAGCAAATTATATATACATATGAGTGGCCTAGTAAGTGGTCCTGAGAGTCGGGATACCAGTTCTTATGGAATGGGAGTGGGCATCTCGGACATATTCTGAGTCGTGGCCCTCCTTGTGCTCAGGCGGCTAGGACTATACAATTCACCGGTGGTCCATAACCCGTTAGAGGAGAGATCCTCACTTGGACTATGTGCAAGTAGGGCAGCATCCTGCTTCATGAATTTACCGAGCTCAGAACACTTTAAGCAAGCCTCGGACCTATGGGAGTAATGGAGTCCCACTCCCATTTGACAGACGAGGGACTCCTTGGAAACAACTTGGCGAACAAAATGGAATTTGATGGGGTGCTATCAATATTAATGGGGCTTATGGAAGAAAGACGGTAGAACTGGCTGAGTCAGCAAAGAGGATGCATCTGGATGTGCTAGGAGTAAGTGATATTCGGGTAAGGGAAGATAATGAGGAAGAGATAGGAGATTATAAAGTGTACTTGACGGGTGTTAGAAAGGGAAGGGCAGAGTCTGGGGTAGGGCTCTTTATCAGGAATACCACTGCACACAACAAAGTTTCTGTTAGGCACGTAAATGAGCGGATGATATGGGTAGATTTGTCAGTGGGAGGAATTAGGACAAGAATAGTGTCCGTGTATTCACCATGTGAGAGTGCAGATGAGGATGAAGTTGACAAGTTTTATGAAGCATTGAGTGACATCGTGGTCAGGGTCAACAGCAAGGATAGAATAGTGCTAATGGGCGATTTCAATGCGAGAGTTGGGAATAGAACTGAAGGATACGAAAGGGTGATTGGTAAATGTGGGAAAGATATGGAAGCTAATGGGAATGAGAAGCGTTTGCTGGACTTCTGTGCTAGTATGGGTTTAGCTGTTACGAATACATTCTTCAAGCATAAGGTTATTCACCACTACACATGGGAGGCTAGGGGTACCAGATCCATAATAGACTATATCTTAACAGACTTTGAATTCAGGAAATCTGTTAGGAATGTACGACTTTTTCGCGGATTTTTCGATGATACAGACCACTATCTCATCTTTAGTGAACAAAGTATCTCTAGGCATAGGGTAGAGAAAGTGAAATCTGTCTGCCAACGAATAAGGGTAGAAAGTCTCCAGGACGAGGAAATTAGACAGAAGTACATGGATATGATTAGTGAGAAGTTTCGAACAGTAGACAGTAAGCAGGTTCAGGATATAGAAAGTGAATGGGTGGCATACAGGGATGCTGTCATAGAAACAGCAAGGGAATGCCTAGGAACAAATGTGTGTAAAGATGGGAAAAGGTGAACATCTTGGTGGAATGATGAAGTGAGAGCAGCCTGTAAACGTAAAAAGAAGGCTTATCAGAAATGGCTCCAAACAAGGGCCAAGGCAGACAGGGATTGGTACGTAGATGAAAGAAACAGAGCGAAACAAATAGTTGTTGAATCCAAAAAGAAGTCATGGGAAGATTTTGGTAATAACCTGGAAAGGGTAGGTCAAGCAGCAGGGAAACCTTTCTGGACAGTAATAAAGAATCTTAGGAAGGGAGGGAAAAAGGAAATGAACAGTGTTTGGAGTAATTCAGGTGAACTCATAATAGATCCCAGGGAATCACAGGAGAGGTGGAGGGAAATATTTTGAACATCTTCTCAATGTAAAAGGAAATCATCACGGTGGTGTTGCAAACAGCCAAGTTCATGGGGAGGAGGAAAAGGATGTTGCTGAAATTATGCTTGAGGAAGTGGAAAGGATAGTAAATAAACTCCACTGTCATAAGGCAGCAGGAATAGATGAAATTAGACCTGAAATGGTGAAGTACAGTGGGAAGGCAGGAATGAAATGGCTTCATAGAGTAGTAAAATTAGCGTGGAGTGTTGGTAAGGTACCTTCAGATCGGACAACAGCAGTAATTGCACCTATCTATAAGCAAGGGAACAGGAAGGATTGCAACAACTATCGAGGTATCTCATTGATTAGTATACCAGGCAAAGTATTCACTGACATCCTGGAAGGGAGGGTGCGATCAGTCGTTGAGAGGAAGTTGGATGAAAACCAGTGTGGTTTCAGACCGCAGAGAGGCTGTCAGGATCCGATTTTCAGTATGCGCCAGGTAATTGAAAAATGCTACGAGAGGAATAGGCAGTTGTGTTTCGTAGATATAGAGAAAGCATATGACAGGGTACCAAGGGAAAAGATGTTCGCCATACTGGGGGACTATGGAATTAAAGGTAGATTATTAAAATCAATCAAAGGCATTTATGTTGACAATTGGGCTTCAGTGAGAATTGATGGTAGAATGAGTTCTTGGTTCAGGGTACTTACAGGAGTTAGACAAGGCTGTAATCTTTCACCTTTGCTGTTCGTAGTTTACATGGATCATCTGCTGAAAGGTATAAAATGGCAGGGGGGGATTTAGTTAGGTGGAAATGTAGTAAGCAGTTTGGCCTATGCTGATGACATGGTCTTAATGGCAGACTGTGCCGAAAGCCTGCAGTCTAATATCTTGGAACTTGAAAATAGGGGCAATGAGTATGGTATGAAAATTAGCCTCTCGAAGACTAAATTGATGTCAGTAGGTAAGAAATTCAACAGAATCGAATGTCAGATTAGTGATACAAAGCTAGAACAGGTCGATAATTTCAAGTATTTAGGTTGTGTGTTCTCCCAGGATGGTAATATAGTAAGTGAGATTGAATCAAGGTGTAGTAAAGCTAATGCAGTGAGCTCGCAGTTGCGATCAGCAGTATTCTGTAAGAAGGAAGTCAGCTCCCAGACAAAACTATCTTTACATCGGTCTGTTTTCAGACCAACTTTGCTTTACGGAAGCGAAAGCTGGGTGGACTCAGGATATCTTATTCATAAGTTAGACGTAACAGACATGAAAGTAGCAAGAATGATTGCTGGTACAAACAGGTGGGAACAATGGCAGGAGGGTACTTGGAATGAGGAGATAAAGGCTAATTTAGGAATGAACTCGATGGATGAAGCTGTACGCATAAACCGGCTTCGGTGGTGGGGTCATGTGAGGCGAATGGAGGAGGATAGGTTACCTAGGAGAATAATGGACTCTGTTATGGAGGGTAAGAGAAGTAGAGGGAGACCAAGACGACGATGGTTACACTCGGTTTCTTAAAAATAAGAGATATAGAACTAAATGAGACCACAAAACTAGTTGCAAATCGAGGATTGTGGCGACGTTTAGTAAATTCTCGGAGGCTTGCAGACTGAACGCTGAACGGCATAACAGTCTATAATGTATGTATGTATGTATGTATGTATGTATGTATGTATGTATGTATGTATGTATGTATGTATATGTACATCTTGCACAGTACTATTTAAGTATTTTGTGAACTATGTAAATAATATCTCATCTTAAGATAGGTCTAGGGAACATTTTATATGTACATGAGGGCTGACCCTTTTTCTTTAGACCTTCCATATTTCTGAAGAGAATTGTGGTAAATAAATAATACTAATATGCAGCAGAAACTTGGGTAATGAGAGAGAAAGCCATGACTAGGATACAAACAAGTGAAATTAAATTTCTGAGAAGTAGGATAGGAGTGATAAGAATGGATAAGATGAGGAATGAGAAGGTTTGAGATATAGTAAAAGAAGAGCCACCAGAGAACAGGATAGAGGCATCTAGACTTAGATGGTATGAACACATTAACAGAATGACAGAGGAGGATGCATGAAATGGAGATAACAGGAAAACGACCAAGAGACAGGTGGATAAGAGTGGAAGAGAATGTGCAGAGAAGACAAGAGGACTGGGCAGGAGAGAAGAGGGAGAAGTGGTGGGAAGACAAGAGGGGATGGAGAGGCTGATGTTCCAAGCAGACCTGGTCAACAGCTGGAAACTGCAGATGATGATGATGATGATGATGATGATGATGATGATGATGATGATGATGATGATGAGTCCTACAGAATGTTGGCACTCTACTTATGCATGCCATTGGTAGTTTCCAATGAGCACAGTGAATTCATCCTCATTTTTAAATTGTAACACACTGCACGTTTACACTAAGAGGTCCACAACCTCGCCATAATCACTTACTGTTTAATTCCATCATGTCTCATTTGTTTTCACTCTTTTCTTCATTGTGTTTTAACATATTCTTTTAGCATCAATTACGTAAAAAATACAAGGCATGTTTTTAAGTAAGTACCGTTTTGAAATAAATGAAAAACAAACAGAGATTTTTTAACAATTTTATTTTTATATGAAAGCCTGCACATTACTCTACTTTTCAATGTAATTCCCACCAATAATGAGGCACTTGTCATATCGTACAACGAGCTTTTGCATACCATCCTCATAGAAGTTGGCCACCCGATTTGTCAGCCACTGCAACATGGCCATCTTGACACCATCGCTGTCATGGTGTTTGCCGGCCATATGTTTCTTCAAATGCAGGAACAAGTGGTAATCACTGGGTGCAAGATCGGGACTGTATGGAGGGTGATCGAGTTGTTCCCAGAGAAATGATGTGATGAGTTCTTGAGTTCGATGAGCCGCATGTGGGCGGGCATTGTCATGAAGCAAAAGGACGCCCTTACTGAGCGTTGCACGCCTTTTGTTCTTCGAGAAACTTGAGGAAACACGTCAGATAACGACGTAATCGTAAAGCGTCTGTTTTCTCTCACTCCTCGGTCAACTGCCTGCACCAAATCTTCACTAATGACTGGATCGCCCACTCTGTTCTTCATCATGCACATCTTTGCAGCCACCTTTAAATGCTCAAACCCTTTTTCTAACCATTCCATCGCTCATAATGTTTGCTCCGTAAACTCCACAGATCTCACGATGAATATCGATATCTTTCAAACCTTTTGCACTCAGAAAACGAATAACAGATCGAACTTCACAGTCGGCGGGATTCTCGATCGGCGAGGCCATTTCAAATTCTTGCTAACAAATGTACACAAGGGCGACTGTTGCCATAATGGCGTCTCAGCCTTGCCAATAGATGCAGGTACACAGTGAACATGCACGGAATGCCGACTGCAGCGCTGAATCGGCGGAATATCAAAACGGTACTTACTTTAAAAAATGCCTCATATCAACCCTTTTTTTCCACTGACGATGGCTTAAATGAGTAAAAACATGTACGATTAATATTACTTCATTAAAGATGGAGATACACTAGTGTCAGAAAGTTTAGACTCACCCATGAATTTTCACTTAGCATGAAAGATAGGGGCTATTTGTTGAAAATCAACATGGAAAATCTATGGTTTTAGAACTAACTAGTTTCATTACACATTTCACTAGATTTTCCTTTACACTGATCATTCACAGGGAGCTAGAAACACAATCACATCATCTCAAGCAATCACACTGCCTGTTCATCTATGTGTCCAGCCTTTGATTATTGCTTTACAGATGCGTGGCATTCTAGCTGTTAATTTTTCCAAAGTCTCAGTATTTATACATCCCCAGGTTTCTAACAGACATTGCCACAACCCATCCACACTGCCTGGTGCCTTTTCTTTCACTTTCCTGTCAAGTTCTTCCCACAAAAGTTCAATAGGTAACAGATCAGGTGATTGAAGAGGCCAGACCAATAATTCCATTTTTCCTTCAGCTTGTTTCCTTTCCAGATATTGCTTGTACAAATGAGAGGTGTGTTTAGGATCACTGTCCTGCTGTAGAACAAATCCTTCACCAATCGGCTTCATTCCAAATTACACGGCATTGCGCAAAAGGATACGGTGATATTGTTTCTTTTCCAGTATTCCCTCTACTTTCACCAAATCACTAACCTGATTATTTCCAAAACATCCCCACACCATCACATATCCTCCTCCATGCTTCACAGACGGAATTATGCAGGGTTCCATAACCCTTCCGCCGGGGCGGCGACGAACATATTGGCGACGATTGGAACAGAATTTTTCAAATTTAGATTCATCTGTCCAAAGCACACTTTTCCATTGTTCAGCGGTCCAGTTAGCAAGTATTTTGGCCCATTGTAGCCTTTTCCCCTTGTGTACAGTTTTCAGCAATGGTTTCCATGCTGCTACGCAACCAAACAATCCCGCCTCGAGCAGACGATTTTTCACTGTTGACACAGACACAGATTGTTCTCTTGTTTTATTTATCTCTGAGCAAATGTCTACCGCTGTACGCCTTCTGTCATGCTTGCTGAGGATTAAAATAATGTTATCTTCAATTTTAGAAGTCGTCCTTGGACGTCCACTGTGTGGTCGATCCTCATGACTACCCGTTTCCTCTCTGGGTTTCACTGCTCTGCAAACAATGCACTCTGATATTTTAAATTTCTGCCCCGCAATTTTTCGGTTCGACCACCCAATTTCTTTATAAGCACAAGCCTTAGCTCTGTTTTCTTGGGTTATATTAGCCTTCTTCCCCATATTCGATTGTTTGATGTGTGTTCTTACAGTAGTTATGCCCAGATAACAACAATGTAGAAAATAAACAATCTGGTACAGAGATTAACATATAACTGCTCAGGATAACTTCTGTAGGCTAACTGTCAACTTCCAAGACTGCGAGGAAAGAAGAAGGACAAGTAATCACGCGAGAGAGGCATATTTATTACCGGGGAAAGGGCCGGAAGTTATCCAGGTACAAGCAGGCAGTAAGAGCTGGGGACCATAAATCTGTCAACTTCTTTGAAAAGATAAAGTAAAATTTGCAATATGAACTGAAATAGCTTTATGAAAGTGCTGAAAGCATCCATACTTACATAACAGAACTAAAGTACCACTTATCATCACACAGAAAACAATTATTTAAGAAAATTATTAATTTTCGTAGGCGAGTCTAAACTTTCTGACGTTAGTGTATGTATGTATTGAATAGGAGGACAAATTAGACACTACAACACTGTTATAAAATCAGAAGCAACATGTGCTGCAGAGATCCTCTTTCACCTGAACAAACAATAAAAAACAAACAGACTACAGAAGATCAAAAGAACTGAAAGAACCCGCATCAACAAAAAGTGCCAGAATGGACAGTGGCAGATAATACCCAACAAGGTTCTGGAACCAATAGTTGGAACCAATTACTGATACTGTGTGTAAGAGGAAACTGGACTTCTTTGGACACGTAATGAGAATGCAGGATTCAAGACTTCTGAAACAACTGGTACAGTATAATCTCAACTCAAAAAATACCACAACAGGCTGCCGATGAAACAGGAAAATAAGAGAGGATCTGAAAGAAATAGGCCTTATACCTGAAGACACCACAGATAAGATAAAATTAAACAAATAAATCCAAGATACAAACATCTGCTTCACGTTTACAAGAAAGAAACTCACAAACATAAACACCAGAAAGGGCACAAAGATTGCAACACATGAAAATGTACTGGCAGGACCGCAAGGCCTGAACAGTCCCTTCAAAGAGACTTGGATAATGGATTGAGCAAAGTGATCCTATGCACCATAAAATTGAAAGCAGAAGAAGAAGAAAAATGGTGAATCTAGAGTGGTAATTTATTGCTGGTTATCAATATAAATATTTAACAAAGCTATACAAATACAAGAATAACATTTTTCAGCATTTCCCTTCCTAAAATGAAGGTGCGGGGATTATTTGTGTATATATATGATAATGATGGACGGCCCAGATTAAGAAAAACCACAAAAGGTTATGGTATATAAACTGGAACACAGCCCTGTATGAAGGGTAAAATAGAGATGAACAATATTTGCCCCAAACTTGCTATATTCAGATAAAGGCAGATGAGCCTCTATGGCTCAGGTGGCAGCACGTCGGCTTCTGCCCGCTGGGTTCCGTGGTTCAAATCCCGGTCACTCCATGTGAGATTTGTGCTGGACGAAGTGGAGGTGGGACAGGTTTTTCTCCAAGTACTCCGGTTTTCCCTGTCATACTTCATTTCAGCAACACTCTCCAATATCATTTCATTTCATTTGTCATTCATTAATCATTGCCCCAGAGGAGTGCGACAGGCTTCAGCAGCCGGCACAATTACTACCCTCGCCGCTACATGGGGGCTTCACTCATTCCATTCCCGACCAGGTCAAATGACTGGAAACTGGCTGTGGATTCTCATTTTCATGATGATGATGATGATGATGATGATGATATACAGGGTGTTTACAAATGAATATCGGAGTTTTAACGCCTTATAATATTGAATACGTTAAACTTACAGTTATACGTTATATGTCAAATGAAAGAGCAACTCAAACAGTTTTGTTTGTTGGCACCAGTGCGCATGTACGTGCAATGGTTTCGCCGCAATCTGCTAGACAGCGGTAGTAGTACGTCGTTATGCCAGTGAGGTGGCGCACCATCTTGATCGAAAATGAAGTTCTCTGGCTCATTTTCTTCCAACTGAGGGAAGAGCCATTGCTCTAGTGTATCGAGGTAAGAAGTACCAGTTACAGTACGTTCACCATAAAAGAAAGGCCCATAAACCTTTCGCCAGGATACGGCACAAAAAACATTCACTTTAGGGGAATCTCGTTGCATTTGTACCAACTCGTGAGGATTTTCTGAGCCCCAGATGCGCACATTATGAGTGTTTACTTGTCCACTAAGGTGAAAGACCGATTCATAAACTCATAATCATGTAACAACATGTCGTTTGCGAAGTTGGCACGTAATCTGTGGTCTGCCGGCTTTAGAGCCTGTAATAACTGTTAACGGTAAGTACGTAGCTGTAAGCGTTTTCTTACAACTTTCCAAACGGTGGACGCAGGAAGTTGTATTTCTCGACTAGCCTTCCGGACTGATTTCTTTGGGCTACGAGTGAATGACTCTCTCACTCGCTCAACAGGCTCTTCACTTAATCTCGGTCGTCCCTTGCTCTTCCCTTTACAAAGGCAACCGGTGTCTTCAAACTTATGATACCATCTGCGAATGTTATTATCACTTGGAGGATCACAACCGAACTTAATGCGGAACGCACGTTGCACAGTAACTACAGATTCTGTCTTTGCAAACTGCAAAACACAAAAAGCTTTCTGTTCACTAGTCGCCATCATTGCTACTACCGCTGTCTAGCGGATTGCGGCGAAACCATTGCACGTACATGCGCACTGGTGCCAACAAACAAAACTGTTTGAGTTGCTCTTTCATTTGACATATAATGTATAACTAAGTTTAACGTATTCAATATTATAAGGCGTTAAAACTCCGATATTCATTTGTAAACACCCTGTATTATACTGCCCAATACCTAATAGGTCTCAAATGTCTTCTTTGTAAATCTGTTTTCATCTGATTGAAAATACTGCCAGTTGTCATGATGAAAGGCATTACTAAGACCTCAATTTGGTTTATACACTCACTCACTCAGTAGGCTTCTGAGGGACGTGAAGTTCCCATGCCGATCTCACAATCCTCTTTCATCCTTTTCGATCTTGAGCCTGCTCTTCCCAGTTATCAATTTGGAGTGTCCGGCATACCTTGTCGATCTCCTTCTTCCAGGTGCTTTGGAGTCTTCCTGAAGATCTTTTCCCATTAAGAGATCCCTTGTATAGATCTACTGGTGCTCTGTTATCCTGCATCTTCAGCACATGTCCAGCCCAGCACAGTCTGTTGGATTCTATCACACCCATTATAGCGTGTTGTTGAGAGAAGGTGTAAATCTCATAATTAGATCTTTTCTGCCAGCTTTGAAAGATAGGACCGAACGATGGGCCAAATATTTTTCTACAAACTTTATTCTCAAATACCTGCAACTGCTGCTGCTCTTTCTTGGTTATACTCCATGTCTCGGAACCATAGAGAAGAACTGGTCGAGTGATTGTATTGTAGATAATCATTTTTGCATTCCTCGTTAAAAACTTTGAGCCTAATATAGGGCTCATAGAGTAAAATGCCTTATTTTCATTCTTAACTCTAGCTTGGTGTTCCTGTTGCCTACGGTTTTGCTCATCAATTAATACACAAAGGAATTTAAACTCCTCTACTCTTGTAAACATATACTGTATTTCCCAATCTTCAACCTCCTCGTGATTTGGTCTCTGTACAACCATGTAATGTGTCTTCTTATCATTTACCTGTAAGACAGTTTTTGCTGCCATTTCCACTAGTTCCACAAATAACTGCCTAATTTCGAATTCACTGTGGCCAATAAGAACAATATCATCTGCAGATCCAAAGACTTTATGTTGTCTCCCCAATATGATGCCAGCAGGTACTGTCGTAGGTACGACATCATAATTGGTGTAAAAGCTTCAATTATTATGTTTAATATATTTTAATTATAGTTTATTTAATGCTAAATTATCTTTTATTAAGTGTTAAACATGACTAGTATATGGTTTCCCTGTAAATATGTAGTATAAAATTGTATAACCTCAAATACGTATTGTGTATAACTTTAACCTCAAAATCCATATAGTCGAAAGCAGTAGAAAATTCCATAATGTTTGTATGTTAGACTTATTGTACTATAATTTGGTATAGGTGAAAGGTTCTGGAAACTTACTGTAAGGTTTTATTATCCAGATACATGTAGAGACATTACGAATGCTGTAGATATTTCCATAGGTATTTGTAAATAGTCGACAAATGTTCGAGTACCCATTCAACTAGCTGGTCGATCGATGTTTCGAGTGTGTTCCATTAGAGTGTTGTAAGAACTCTTCCAGAAGTCGATCATTCTAGATGGTTGATCGAATAGTATATATATATCGAGCTGTCAGTCAGTGAAGTCAGTTCTTAGGACTCAGACAAGTGATGGACTGGGAGTGACTGTTGGGCTCCGAGGTGGAGTCAGAGTATTGGACTCAAGCAAAAGTGGGTGAGGCGGTGAATTCAAGAGGGATTATGTTATAGTACATGCGTCAGTGTTGTTGATATCTGTATTTGTCAGAATCGTCTTCTGGGTACTCCGCTATTGAGTGTTGTATATAGTGTCATTTGCTACTGTGTACAATTGTGTGTTGTGATGTACAGTGTAAATAATTTATATAAGGAAGTGAACGTGTTCTCGTGTGATATTTGTCTACGTCAAATAAAATGGAATCATATTGTAGAACGATAAATTGGGGACCGTGAAAGGACACTTCAAGACTCAGCAATGAAGATCGACCAAATGAGCTTGGTGATGTTACGGAAAGCGCTGACATCCCGAGGTTTATCGATGGCTGGAAGAAAAGCGAACTTACAAGAGATGCTGCGCCAGGATATGATAGACAACGGAGAGAACCCAGGCAGTTTTGATTTCGAAGTCACCTTGGAGGAAGAAACCAACGACCAGGTATGCAGTATGTTCGTACAACTAATTGCTTTGATTCAGGCCCAGCCCGAAAAACCTCGAGGGTAAAATCGAGGCCCAGTCTGGAAAAATCGAGGTCCAGTCTGGAAAAATCAATGCCCAATCCGAAAAACTCGGGTGGAAAATCGAGGCCCAGTCTCAAGGAATAAAGGACCAAATCAAGTCTTTGGGCAACGAAGTATGAGCGATGGTGGAGTCTGTAGTTCAAGGCCCAGCGAAAACAGCGAATGCGCTGTGTGAAAGTACGACAGCTCTGGAGACACAGGTGAAACCTGCAAGCAGTGATGGCAGCTCCGGCGTCATGAAGATGGCAACTCCACGGGACGAAGGGATCATGATAGCGATGGTGGAGCCCGTAGTTCAAGGCCCAGCGGAGATACCGAGTGCCCTGTGTGAAAGCATGACAGCTCCGGAGACACGGGTGAAGCCTGCACACAGTGATGGTGGCTATGGCGTCGTGAAGATGGCAACTCCATGGGTCGACGGGATCATTGTAGCACCAACAACCGACAAACGAGGGTGCCACCTAACCAGGACACTAGTCCCAACACAAAATATGCCGGTAGGAATGTTGAATTCAGCACCTTGGAAAAAGAGGAGACTCAACAGGGCCAAGTCCACGACGTGCGAGCCTCTCCCGTGTATCACACCGGTGGACTATGAAGACGCGTGGGCCCTGGCAGAACACAAAGGTACGAGCAAGGGGAAAGTCAGTGGAGTGTCGACTGCCATGCGAGGACCTGCGGATCATTGCTACGGAGAACAGGGCCAGACCCAGCGGATCTCCCATGGGAAGGTGGTGGCCATCGATTGAACAATCTAGCTGCGATATGTGGTCTTCAACAACACCAACGAGAAGACAGTGTGATTGAGGGAGTCTAGGTGTAATTTAAATAGTGAGGACTAAGTGAGACGTAGAAATAGATATAAGGACACCTAGATATAATTTAAGACCTAGATTAAGGAATGTACAGGGTAGATATTGAAGGTTTTAGGGGGGATAATCGTCGTAGGTACGACATCATAATTGGTGTAAAACCTTCAATTATTATGTTTAAAATATTTTAATTATAGTTTATTTAATGCTAAATTATCTTTTATTAAGTGTTAAACATGACTAGTATATGGTTTCCCTGTAAATATATAGTATAAAATTGTACAACCTCAAATACATATTGTGTATAAGTTTAACCTCAAAATCCATATAGTCGAAAGTGGTAGAAAATTCCATAATGTTCGTATGTTAGACTTATTGTAGCATAATTTGGTATAGGTGAAAGGTTCTGGAAACTTACTGTAAGGTTTTATTATCCAGATACATGTAGAGACATTACGAATGCTGTAGATATTTCCATAGGTATTTGTAAATAGTCGACAAATGTTCGAGTACCCATTCGACTAGCTGGTCGATCGATGTTTCGAGTGTGTTCCATTAGAGTGTTGTAAGAACTCTTCCAGAAGTCGATCATTCTAGATGGTTGATCGAATAGTATATAGTGTATATATCGAGCTGCCAGTCAGTGAAGTCAGTTCTTAGTTCTTAGGACTCAGGCAAGTGATGGACTGGGAGTGACTGTTGGGCTCCGAGGTGGAGTCAGAGTATTGGACTCAAGCAAAAGTGAGTGAGGCGGTGAATTCAAGAGAGAGTATGTTATGGTGCGCGCGTCAGTGTTGTTGATATCTGTATTTGTCAGAACTGACTTCAGGGTACTCCGCTATTGAGTGTTGTATATAGTGCCATTTGCTACTGTGTATAATTGTGTGTTGTGACGTACAGTGTAAATAAGTAATTTATATAAGGAAGTGAACGTGTTCTCGTGTGATATTTGTCTACATCAAATAAAATCAAATCGCATTGTAGAACGATAGTACAAGAGCTAATTTCCTGATAATCTTCTTCAGTGCAATGTTGAATAGAAGAGGAGAAAGTGCACCCCCTTGCGTCAGACCAGTTTTATTCTGGAAGGAACTTGATTTTCTGCCCTTGAGCAAAACAAGCTAACATTACCGTCCATACACAGCTTGCACATGTTAATTAATTTTATGGGATAGCCAAACTCCAATCATAATGTTCCACAGCCCTTCTCATTGGATCGAAGCATATGCCTTGAAGAAATCTATAAAGAGATAATGAACTGACCTCTTGTGTTCCCACACCTTATCATTAATAATCTTAACTGCAAATATGTTGTCTGTAGTGGATCTGTTACTACAAAAACTGTTCTGATAGTCCCCAATAACATTTTCAGCAATTGGTTTTAAACGCTGTAAAAGAATAAAAGACAGAATTTTGTAGGCCGTGTTTACAAGAGAAGACAACTATAATTTTGAAGTTCTTCCTTATCTCCTCCTTTATGAATTGGGACAATAAGTGATTCCTGCCATTCTTTTGGAATAACTTCATCATGCCATATCCTTAGAATGGTTTATAACAGGAATATTATGAGGAAATGATGGAATATTGTAATGGTTATATAGCAAGCAAAGATGCAAGATAATTTTTTTTTTTTCAATCCACCAAATATCCTAAATACATGGAGGAGAAAAATGAAGGAAAGAAAAACTGGAAAATTATGACCATTTATTTGTTCAACATATAACTTCCATCATTTTCTTTACACTTAGGTGTGTATAGAGCACTAGCACGTACCAAGACTTGTGAATTCCAATTAAAATCAAGGCTTTCAAATTTAAATTGACAATATTATATTGAGTCCCCCATAGGGTTCTGAATGTTTATAAAACATCATAACCAATAAAATATAAAACCAAAGACAGTCAAAGATAGAGTTAAAGAATCTCTTACCTTAACCAAGTAGTCGAATAAACGTGCATATACACCTTTTGCAAGGGCGTCTCGAGTATAAAGAGCTTGTTCCACATTTAGCGTCACATCAATAGTATCCGACTGTGAGCCCCACTTGCTATCAAAACGACGACTTGTTAACTTGCTTTGGAGCTGGCCTTGTTCCACTTCAAAAAGGTGTGAAGGAAAAGCAAGAACTGTAAGGGAAAAAAAATGTTTCTAAGCGATACACTCTTTTAACGAAATATAACACCTCATATACCAGCCAGTATTATCAGTGGTGGGAAAAGTATAAAATAAAAGTAATCAGGCTCATTTATTACAGTTAACTGAGAAAAAATGCACTCAATTACAAATACTGATACTTTTTCAAAAAGGAGGAGGAGGAGGAAGAGGAGGAGGAGGAGGAGGAGGAGGAGGAGGAGGATTATTGCAAAATGTTCCTTTCTAATGGACAAAAAAATTGAATAATTATAACAGCTCGTAAAAGAGCGGAATGTGTAAAACTGAGAGAAAACTTTTTAGGCATTTCTTTTGTCTCCAAAGGCATTTTCAGATTTATGGCCGGCCCCATGGTGTAGAGGTAGCGTGCTTCCCTCTTACCCAGAAGCCCCAGGTTCAATTCCCGGCCAGGTCAGGGAATTTTACCTGAATCAGAGGGCTGGTTCAAGGTCCACTCAGCCTACGTGATTAGAATTATTGAGGAGCTATCTGACGGTGAGATAGCGGTCCCAGTCTAGAAAGCCAAGAATAATGGCCAAGAGGATTCGTCGTGCTGACCACACGACACTTAGTAGTCTGCAGGCCTTCGGGCTGAGCAGTGGACGCTTGGTAGGCCAAGGCCCTTCAGGGCTGTAGTGCCATAGGGTTAGGGTTTTTTCTACAGCAGATTTATGCAAGTATAATATGGTAAGCCTGTGTGCAATCGTTGTTTTATGTTACATCCCACTGCGGAGATTTACAGAACTAATGTTTCTGGCCGAGTAGTAGCATTATCTTCCCTGCCTCTGCTCTACCATCAAAGATCTTCACTGCACAGTCTGGTCGGAGATCAACTTGTCAGCTGCATACAGTAGTTATGCTAATTTTACTGCATGCTCTGAACTCCAATTTCATCAGAGTCACTATAACACCACCTGACCTCGTAAGCTCTTTTCACAGAAACACATTTTGTAGGCCCAGAACCTGTATGCAGGATTTCCTATGGACAAGCCCAACACTACATAGGAAAATGGGTACAAAAGAAACAAATGGAGAACTGGCAAAATACTCCAGGATGCAGGCTTGCAAAGGAACTGATAAATGGACCAAACAAGAAGCATATTAAAGAACTGTTGAAACTCAGCAGAGAAAATATAAGATGGGTAGTACGACTGTTGACAGGACACTGCCATCTGAAAAAACACCAACACAGAATTGGAGTAATAAGAGACAATATGTAGGAAATGCTATGAAGCAGGGGAATCAGCTGAACACATACTTTTCGAATGTGAGGTGCTGGGTAGAATCAGACTTTCCACTCTAGGACACCAGGTGAAGAGAGAGAAAAAATCCAAGAAGACCCAATAAGAACAACTTGCAGTTTTGTGAAGGGAGCAGGTATATCTAAGTGGGATTGAAGGAAAAAACATGGTAAGATGTCGACGCTAATTAGGAACTAATATTTAGAGGCCCCATTAAGAAAAGAAGAAGAAGAAGAAGAAGCTCTTTTTCAAGTCAGTTTTTATCGTAGGGCTGGGGGTCTATATGGAATAATTAGCATCATCAATTTCCCGACACCACCGTAACCATGGCAACCAGTGTTTGTATGGTCAGTAGTGTCATCTATATGTTGCAGTAAAAACACAAGCTCTCAGTTACTTGATATTTATACGTTGATATCAGAACGCAAGCACTTAGTTCAATTCAGGTCAGATATGGGAGTGAATGTGTTAAATAATCTAGAAAATATGATAAAATTCTACAGGAATATAGGAAAGTAATAATATACAATGTATATCCCATTCCACTCAAACCCGAATATTACTTGAACACTTCCAGCCTTCAATTGGTCTAAGTACAGAGCAGGGTTTTTTCTTTTCTTTTCAGAATTCACTGAGTGCTTACATTAGGTGAATATAGAAACTTACCAACATATCCTGGAGATGTGGGCTTCCAAATCCTCAGTTATGAAATATTATTTAGATTCCAAAATCTATTTCCCACCCTCAGGAAATCATTAAAAATAATATTTCTAATAAGGTAAAAAACCTTAAGTGTTCTACCTCATAAATTATCATTATAATTCGTGTTAATTCATTTCACAAAACTGTTAAATTTATTTTAAAAATCAATATTACTTCGATAATGATTATTTGAAGAAATACTCACAACTATAGTCCTGTATTTCAGAATAATTTCCTTTCTCCACAAATGTAATGTTGCCAAGATGTAGAATTCCTGCTACAAGCTTCAAAATGTTTGTCTGCTCAGCTTCACTCAGTCCCATCACACTCATGGCTAAAAAAAAGAGAGATCATTTTAAAACATGACATAGCCAAATAAATAATAGAGATAAAAAGTGACTTGTTACTAAATGAATTACAAAGCAGAATACAAGTTCTTGTCAGTCAGAAAGGAACAAGTTTTCAACAAAATGTACATAAGGGAATTAAATAAAGTAGTTAAAAGTAGAGGGCTAATTTCAGTTACAAGGTGTGTTCAGTGGACACCTGGAAAACCGAGCAAGTTGGTCGTGTGGTTAGGGATGTGGAGCTGTGAGCTTGCATTTAGGAGAGACTAGGTTTTAGCCCCACTGTCGGCAGCCCTGAAGATGGTTTTCTGTGGTTTCCCATTTTCACATCAGGAAAATGCTGGGGCCGTACTTTAACTAAGGTCATGGCTGCTTCCTTCCCACTCCTAGCCCTATCCTATCCCATCATCGCCGTAAGACCTATCTGTGTTAGTGTGACGTAATGGGACTTGTTTCTTGAAACCTGGAATAATTGTATTAAACATCTTGCTGCAGTTGCGTACAGATAGGAAACGGTAATTCTGATTGGTTCCAAACCACTAAAGGAGTGCAACAAGGCAGTACCCTTTCACCCTTACTTTTTATCACTGTCATGGATGAAGTCATGAAAGAAATTAAGCAGAAGAACAATATGGACATCAATGCATTTGCATTTGCAGATGATGTAGTAATTTGGGGAAATACAGAGAAGGAAGTCCAAGAGAGGCAGAACACCTGGAATGAACATTTGAAAGCACACGGATTAACAATAAATAAATCAAAAACTGTTACTATGTCTGTCAACAGGCAGAAGAAGAAAGGAAAAATAATGCTGGAAGGTACACAGCTGGAAACAGTAGACCAATATAAATATCTTGGGTGCATCATTTCAAGTGATAACAGAATACAGCATGAGATTAACAACCGCATTCAAAAATCAGCTCAGTTTTACCATCAAGTTCGGAACCTCCTCTGGAACGAACAAGTTCCCTTAAGATCAAAGCAGATTCTATTCCAATCATACTTCACCCCCATACTAACATATGGCCTAGAAACCTGCACAACAACCCAACAAGTGGATAGCAAACTACAAGCCGCAGAAATGAAGTTCCTACGTACTATGGTACAGAAGACAAAAAGGGACAGGGTAAGGAATGAAAGAATAAGGGAGGAAGCTGGTGTGTACCCATCCCTGAGTGAAAAAGTGACAAGGGCCCGCTTGAAATGGTTTGGCCATGTCAAACGAATGGACGATGGAAGGACAGCAAAACAATGGCTACACATAGTCGTGGCCGGAAAACGACCGGTAGGAAGACCTAGGAAGAGATGGCTGGACAAAGCGAAAGAGGACTTAGGAACAAGAGGAGTCAGCTGGGATGTCGTCTTGAGAGAAGAGTGGTACATGGACAGACAGAAGTGGAGAGTGCTTGTAAACCACACCCGGGCAACTGGAGTGGAAAACTGATGATGATGATGATGATGATGATGATAATGAATGATCAGCATCATTGTATATCAGATAAATGCAGGAGGTGACCTTCAGTTACCAACATAGTGCCCTGGCCCATATGTGGAATGCAATAAACTTGGGAAATACTGTGGCATCATTGCCATTTTCACACCTGGCAAATGCTTGGGTTGTACTTAATTAAGACTACGGCCGCTTCATTCCCATTCCTAGCCCTTTCCTATCCCATCGTCGCCATAAGTCCTATCTGTGTCAGTGCAACATAATGTGACTTCACAATATTAACATAAAGTTATGTCAGAAATGGTCCACCTTTTCAATACTATATTACATAATGTTTACATTACATATTAGTTGAGGAACACCGTGTTGAAATGCGAATGTTACTTCCCTACTAGCTGTAACTATCAAGTTCGGAACCTCCTCTGGAACGAACAAGTTCCCTTAAGATCAAAGCAGATTCTATTCCAATCATACTTCACCCCCATACTAACATATGTCGTCAAACTATTTAGACATATTTTCCTGTGCCGTTCTTAACTCAACCATTTGTCAACTTCCAATAGAGGAACCTTTCAGCGTTTTCAAGTAAATTATTCAACAAAGTTTTAATGAGAAGCATTAATGAAACATGTTTTTAATGCATCCGAGGATTTTATTCCATTTTAATTCCATTTTATATTAACGTGTTGAGCACAGTTCATTTCAGGATCTCTAGGTGCCTTTAATACCTTTTAACGTCATTTGCATATGTTTGTACACTTGTTTTAGTCATTAGTTGTGTTTGTACAGATTTGTATTATGGCTGATAATGGCCAGCCAAGGCTAACACTAGTTCCTCAACTAAAAATGTAATGTAAACATTACGTAATAGTATTGAAAAGGTGGACCATTTCTGACATAAATTTTTGTTATTATTGTGATCACAATTAAATATGGATCAAAACAAGATCTCTTATGATAAAGTGACTTGTTGCTGGCAATTACTTGCAATTTGAGTATAATAGTCTTCCTACTATGTGCCTTCAGACGGCTGATCAACCTAATTCACAATCTGCATAATCTACCACAACAGTGACAAATAAACATTGAAGTGTTAGTTGGTAGGTGCTGTTCTTCGTCAGGATTTACCTCCTTTTTCTTGTAGAACACTGGTAATTTGTAATACGTCTCTCTCTTTCAAATAGCGTCACTCTTTGCTGGATGTTATTTCTCCCCCAGGCTGGGTGGTCTAGAGCTATCAGTACTATTGTTACACAGCCTCATAGTGGCTTCAAGGCACTCATATCTCTTCCTCTGACATCCAATATGGTAGCTAGCATCCCTTAGCTCAGAGTAGAGTACTTGGACATGCAACCCTTGTTTCTAACCCACTGGAACTGACGTTGGGCTAGCATCACCTCTATCCTCACACTGGTGGCCTCCTCCAGAACAATGATATTTTACCTTTACCCTGCCAAGTAATTCTCAGGATCTTTCTGGGAAATATTTGGCAAATTTCAAGCAGTTTTATATGGCATCTGAATGTTGTAAATGTCCTGTATCCATATAAGTGAGTTGAGATTAAAATGGTTTTGTAAACAACAAGTTTGGTAGAACTAATGACGTCATGATTACCAAAAAATCTATTCATGGCCTCTCAAATACTACTGCAAGATATTTAAGATAGTAACTTCCACTAAATGGTGGCACTTGCAGACAGGTGGCTTTCTAGATATAGAAAACAGTCAATATTTTGTAGACGTTACTTGTTGACAGTTATGTTTGGTTCTTGAACATAGGCTTATGGAGCTGGCTGGTATAAGATTTTAGTCTTCTAACTGCTCAGATCAAGTCTCAGCTTTTGATTTTCCTGTGCAAAAGTGTTTAGGTTGACCTGAAGTTCTTCCTCAGATTGTGACAATATACAGCAGAGTCACTCAGCTGGGCACCTGTTGAGTGCACTCTGGCTGGCATGACTTAAACATGGGCAGCTTCAATGTCAAGCAAGAGAGCGAACACACTCAGCACGGCACATGAGCAGTGATGTTCACACCATTTTCAACAAAATGTTGTTGTGGATACAGTATTACAATATACGCTATATCATCATCATCATCATCATCATCATCATCATCATCATCATCATCATCATCATCATCATTTCCCTTTATCCAGCTGTAGCCGGGTAGGGGCAAATATGGTTCCTCTCCACTTTCTTCGGTCTTTCCACCACTCCTCCTCCAACACTGTGTCCCAGTCCAGGTTTCTTTCTATAATGCTGCGTTGGATGGTATCCTTCCATCTCAATCGTGGTCGTCCACGGCCTCTCCTTCCTTGGATTTGCATTTCCATCACCTTTTTTGGCATTCTTTCGTCGCTCATTCGCTTTATGTGCCCAAACCATCTTAGTCGGCTCTTCTCTATTCTATCATTCATTTTTTCCACTCCAATTTCTTCCCGGATTTTCTCATTCCTTATTTTGTCTCTTCTACTCTTCTGTATCATACTCCTCAAGAATTTCATTTCGGCTGCCTGTATTCGACTCTCATCCTTCTTTGTCATTGTCCAAGTTTCTGCTCCGTAAGTTGTTATGGGTACGTAATACATCTTGTACATAGTATCCTTTGCTTCCATTGGCACATCTTTGTCCCATAACATATTTCTTACACTATGATAGAAACAACTTCCAGCTTGAATCCTTTTACTAATCTCAGCATCCAGTCGAGCATTCTCCATTAATTCACTCCCCAGGTATTTAAACGTTTCCACTACTTCCAGGGGCTTGTCTGCAAGTCTAATCTGACCTTTCCCTTCTTTCTCTCCTCTAGTCATAACAAGAGTTTTACTCTTTTCTACACTTATTTTCAATCCACATTCTTTAATTTTCCCATTCACCACATTTAACTGTTCTTGAACCTTCCTGTCGTCTTCTTCCCAAATCACAATATCATCTGCAAATAACATCATGTTCATTTCTCTTCCTCCATATGCTGCTTTTGCCGTTCTCATGATGTCATTCATTACTATTGTAAACAGGATTGGTGATAGAACACTTCGCTGTCTCAGCCCACTAGTTATTTTGAACCAACTTGTCCTGCCAACTTGTGTTTGCACGCAACTACAACATTCCTTATACAATGCCATGATCATTTTTATTAATCCCTGTCCAATTCCTTTTTGCACCAGACTGTCCCAAACTTTCGTCCTAGGGACACTGTCATATGCCTTTTCAATATCAATGAATGTCATCACCATATCATTCTCGTACTCCCAATGCTTTTCCATTAGTTGTCTCATAATGAAAATGGGCTCTATTGTTGACCTTCCACTTCTGAAACCTCGTGACTTTTCCTGTTCATTGAGTTTCTGAAAATAATCTTTACAACTTATCTTCAACTATTTTTATTTGATCATCCACTACAACGGTCTCATGCAAACGAGCATATTTCATTTTGTAGTGAGGTTCTACATTATATCTTTTCAACATAATGGAGTAACCACATAGTGGGCATTTTGCATGGTTCCATACTTGCATACACACAAAAAAAGAAACTGTTCTTCCCACTGGCTCCTGTGGTTAGATTTGGTAAGGCCCTCCCTTTTTTCATTAGTTTCTGCCTCCTTTTCGAATTTGGGTATTGCTGCAATGATCCAGCCTGACTGACAGACCTTTACCCAGCATTGAATTTCACAGCCTGTGACGTAACAACATCACTGTGGCTAAAGTACACATACTGGTCACCCGTCTGTCCACTTCAATGCTGTGTGCCTGCGGAAAAAAAAAGCGCAGTGTGAGCAAGATTGGTATATAGCATTGTATTCTGCATACTGAAGCTCCACAATGGATGTTACAGAGGTCCTTAGGCCTTGAGTCTGTTAAAGTTTGCCATCCATACAATATGTGATCTATATTCCTGCTGGAATTCTACTAACTGCAACAGTACACCAATAGGAGAAGTAAAGTGTAGCACGATTTTTGTTCAGTGAAGTCATGAATCCTACAAAGTCAGATGAGTACTCAGCACAGTGATGTGAATGAGTCATACACAAATGGCTGAGAGGTCTGAGAAAGGCATCACAAGTGTGAATGATTTTCCTCACCTAGGGTCCATACTCATGAGGAGTCACGAAAATAATACAGGATAACAGAGTAACCACAACAGCACAGACAAGGAAGTGGTATCACTACAAAACATTAAAGCTGGAACAGCCTATCACATTATCCATGATGAGATGAAGCTCACCACTGTGTGTGGTTGATGAAGACACCTCAAATTAAAGGAAGACATGCGCATGCTTGCCAAGAGCTTCTACATCAGCAGCATATGATCACTTTGGGGTGAGAGCTGGGTACACTTCTTCTACATACAAAAAAATGGATGACAAAACATGCAGTGGTGTCACAGCTCGTCCACAAAATAAATGGATTTTCAGGAGCGGCAATCAACAGACAAAGTCATATCCATCAATACTACCTACTGTAGTATTGTATTTTGTATCTTCAGATTTCCATATCTTTTATCAGCTGAAAGACGCCCTGGAAAGATATTCTGGGATGACAATGAGGTTAACACTAGAATGGCCAGAGCGGTCATTTTGACCGTTAGCGAATTTCAAAGTATTTCCACGCTCGTAATTTTTTACGCACGAGGTTGTGCTTTTGTGACTTTTAATCTTTTAGGGTTATGTATATTCATGCCAAAAATTATACATCCGTAGATGATAAGGGAACACCGATATTGTCCCTTATACCTAGGAAGGCCATAAGCGGTCATTTTGACTGCTTCACTTCCTTGATACGGAGAGCTCTATTCTGCTCACTGCTTGCTTCCTGTGATATATTTACAAGTGGCGCTATACAGGCGTATGATGTAACTAAATAGTATGCCTCTAGCAGTGGTTGCGAGAGGACGAGTTAGTGCCTGTCCCTTGTGTCGTATAGTGCGTAATAATGGCTCGGTGGCAAAAACTTACTCCTGTTCAATTATTATCAGAACATGAAAAGCTAGGAGAAGACGAATCAGGTGACGAAGATGCATTATCAGATATAGACGCAATGAGTGACGATGAGGATTTTATACCTCAACAGTGTGATATGTCGGATAGTGATGCTGATTTGGCTGATGAAAATATGCACGCAGTGGACTTTGCACCTACGACAGACGCAGTTACTCCTTCAACCAGCCGTGATCAATCTTGCAGTAGAGGACGATCTCTTAGCAGCGGGCAACCTGTTCGAAGAGGAAGAGGACGAGGTGGGGTAGGAGAGGTCATGAATTGGTTCTTCATTTGCACCAGGGGATCAGTTATGTGGTAAGGATGTAACAACTATTTGGACTGTCATCGACAGTAGTGGGAACCCCTCTGGAAGGATGGCTGCTCAGAATGTACTGAAAGAGGCAGCAGGGCCTACTTCTCACGCTAAGCATATTGTAGAGACTAATAGAAAGGTTAGTGCCTGGAGACTGAAAGAGAAGAAACCTAGCATTGTTGGAACAATCATTCGAACTTATGGGCCCGCATCTCATGAAAGGATATAACGTGACCACTGATAACTTCTTTACATCGGTGAAGTTGGCTGAGAGACTGAAAGAGAAGAAAACTAGTATTGTTGGAACAATCAGTCGAGTGGGAAGGAAATCCCGGTGTCAATCAAAGCACTACGTATGAATCTGTACGAGACTGTCGTACTTCAGAAGGAAGATCACACTACTCTCACAGTATATCAAGGTAAAGTGAACAAGAATATGCTTCTGCTAATCACTCTACACGCAAGCGTTCAAGTCAGTGAAGATAACAAGAAGCTCCCTAGTACTACTGAATTTTATAACGGAACTAAGTATGGTGTGGATGTAGCTGATCAAATGGCGCGTAAATACACCACTAGAGCTGGAAGCTGAAGGTACACATTTATTTTACAACATATTTGATCTAGCAGCAATAAATTCATGGATAGTCTACAACGAATTTACGGGACAGAGAATCTCTCGACATGATTATATTCTTGAAGTAATACAAGAACTAAGATCTGATTTTGTGAAGACAAGATCCCGGTTGATTGAACTCCCTACACTTCAGCCTTAGCCTCAGATTCAGATTCAATATGCCAGTCGTAAGTGACGACAATGTCAAGTGAACTCCAATTGTAAACAGAACAAAACCTCCGACACAGGGTCTTCGTGCAACAAAGTAGTCTGTGGAAAATGTTCGTGTAAGGTAATAACTTGCATAAATTGCTTGTCAATAGGCTAGTAAATAAATAGAGACTGTTATTTTTATCATAAGTTTTCACAAAGGTATTCAACAGCAAGTCCGCCAAAGTATTTCATTGTTACCTATTAGAAGTGAGCGAATATGAACAATTATGAATATTTAACAGTGAATTGATCTGTATACAATACATCCTAATGGTTAACTGTTGTTTTAAAATAAACTATTGAACATTCGCATGTTTCCCAAATCCTGGATCCTAGGCATATGTCAGTAAGCGGCAGCGGTCAAGATGATGGCCGGCGGCCTTTATAGGTATGAGGAATGTTCGGCCGTTCTAGTGTTAATCTGGCAGAGCATAAACGGTTGTGCAACCATCTGAGAGAAGCTGTCTGTAGATATCAACTTGTTGCTGGGTTTGCACTAGTCTGTTGATATGCATCTATTACAGTATTTTTATTTATGAACATTAATACAACAGTTGGAAACCCCAAGGCTTGTCAATGGGATGTAGCTCCTTCCCCAAGGTTCAATTTACCCAAAGATTCAATTCACCCGAAGACTCTTTCACCCGCAAAAATTTGCCCAGTTAAGTTCAAATGGATAACCAATCCAATGTCATTCATCAAAAAATCATCCACTTCATTAAACAGTTTTTTTTAAATAGCTCTCATATCCATAACAACAAAGAGTACAAAATCTGCAATAGTACATTAAGGATATTTCCAGTCCTTTAAAAATGGGAGAAAATACTGCTAGTGAGATAAAATGATCAATTATTTTAGTTCATAAAGGGCATATTTACGATTTACATTCCAGAAATAACCAACAAATAGGACCTACTGAGTGTGAAGAAGGAAACCAACTTGTGCATGACATGCAATAACAGAAAACCCTCATGACCCTAACATTGAAGTCCTAAAAGCAGCTAATCGAAGATCACCCATCATCCTGAGAGGACATTGAAGCTTTGCACAGATGTTTGCGGCTTAAGAGAGCAGCAGAGAACAAATTCTTCACAGATATTGAAAAATGAATTACGCAATGTACCATCAGGAATAATACCTTTCCTGCCTCCATGGCAATCCTTAAAAAAAAAAAAAAAATCTACCAATAAAAGGCAGCAGAGAAAGTTTCCTCAGAAACTAAAGATTATGTGTGATCTTTGAGCAATACCACAAGACTACTGTGTGACAAAAAAATGGAGAACAGTTTTTATTTCATGGCATGATAGCCATGATAGTGATTCGGAAGATGAATCAGACTGCATAATAGCCTCCAAGTCAAAATAGCACTTGCAGAAACATTCTCATTTTTAAAAATCGGTACATTGATGGCAGGTTTCAACCGTTTCAAGCATACTGATACAATTAGCAACTGTACATACAGAATATGTTGGTAAAACACTGCCATTTGTTTACCCAGTATAAGTGAACAGAAGACATTACTGTATGAGCATGTTCTGAAGGGAATTACACAACAGTTCTTTGATTATCAAGGGAATCCACCAAAGCTATCAACAGTAATTTGTCATTTTAAGAGCGAAACTGTCATCATTCGAGCTGTTCAGAATGTTTTCCATGGGCCATATCCACATAACACCATCTAAAACAAAGTACATGGAGAAAAATACAAGGACTGGGGCTACAGAGTGATGATAATGTCTGTGATGACACCTCTGTTAGACAAGATTTTGGTGAAATCTTTAGTCTAGCTTTTGTTCCAGTTGAAGATATGTTGGTTACTTTTGAGCCTTGGTTAGAGCAATCCCTAGACAACTGAATCAATTTGCTAAATATTTTTAAGATACCGGTACATATATCGCAGTTGGTTCCAGAGGGAGAAGGCCTCCTGCTGAGGGTTGTTACGACCGCTATTATGGAATCAATTCAATGCTGCCAGATCCAATGAACCTTGTATGTACAATGTGACAAAGGTGTGGCACAACCGTGTTAAAAAGTATCCATCCTTGTTCAAGTTAATTTATGTCTTCAGAAGGAGGAGTATGACACAGAAATGATGATCCATGAGTTGGATGTGGGGCAGATAGTTCTAAAACTGTAGAAGCTTAAATATAAGAACCTGTACCAAAGACAGCAGACCATTACTTCCAAATTACAAGTTCAAAGACCAGGGACAGATATTACAACACCTGCGTGAATGTGCCCACAACATCGCTATTTAACATATGAAAATTCTGTTCTCCATTCTACAAAGAAAACAATATCTTGGAATCAGTTGATATTTTAGAAATTAAAAATAAAAAATCAAACAATAAACCTGCTGGATGAGTTTACACTGGTTAAATTTTCTTTAGATCAATGTCTATGGGTGAATTTACCGAAGTATTACTGCGAAATGTCTTTTGAGTAAATGTTCCTATGGTAAACAGGCCGAGAACCCTCATAGATAATTTGCAGGTGTTGGCTATAGCTTGCTTTTCAAGTACGAAGCACAATTCCCCTTCACATTCATTATATTTTTTTAATGATATCTTCAAGAATATATGCAGTATGTATATATGTACAGTCTAGTCTATGAAAGAGAATTTTAAAGCAATTTCTATTAGAGACATGACATCCTACCAACTGCCGTTAAAATCCTAACTACAGTATTTGTGAAAAAACTAGCATAGAGAAAAGAAGAAAGTTGCATTAACCAGTTAACCAATCTTTGACACTATTTCTGCATGATATTTTTAAATACCATGCATTCTAATATGGGATGGAGAAATATGTTAATGGGGTAATAACAGAGTAGTCTGTTTTTGGAAAATCTGAGAAATTATAACTAATCTCACTGAAATTCAACTGAACTGAAGAGTCACCAAACCGAACCTAAAGTAAATTTCATCTAACAAAATCACATAGGGGAAATCTCAGGGAACACATAAAAACACACATTCTCAGTGTGAATATATGAGAATATGAATGAACAAAGACCTTATTACAAATTACAGAGGTGCAATAGTGGCAAAGCAACATCAGGAAAACATGCAATATTATCCCTGCAAACCAGGCATAGTAGTACGTGCAATTTATCTGTATAAGTTTTACCAATGCAGATTTATTTAAAACTGTATCCTAATCTTTTGTACTAGATATACAAATATGAATTGGTATACTTTGCCATTATATACAAAAAGCAAACAAACAAACAAACAAACAAACAAACAAACAAACAAACAAACAAATAAATAAATAAATAAATAAATAATTAATTAGATCTGTACATTTTACAACAATATAATGAACATATACAATGGGTCAGTTAAATAGAACAAGTAATGGATAAGTAAAGTTGCTCAATTGAATATCAAACATATTCCAGCACATCTAACACATCTAGGAGGTGCTGCCCAGATTTCAGATAATTTACTCATAAGAACATAAATACTTAAATTAATGCCTAATTTATATCATAACTTTCAAAGAAGTTACCTTAGGGTTGTATACAGCGATTCTCCCATTTTTGGAAGCACTCACAGAAGTCTTCTAGCTTGAGCGTGTTCAGCACCTCCTGCAATTCTGCTTGGATCTCTTCACGGAGTCAAGAGCCCACCTTTTCAACTGACGTTTAACTTTAGGGAGAGGTAGAAACAACAGTAGGCC